>NW_013673242.1:26211-36754 GCF_000517525.1 Limulus polyphemus
AAAATTCAATCAAACCACTGATTTTTCACAACTACAAAATTCAATCAAACCACTGATCTTTCACAACTGTAAAATTCAATCAAACCACTGATCTTTCACAACTATAAAATTCAATCAAACCACTGATCTTTCACAACTATAAAATTCAATCAAACCACTGATCTTTCACAACTATAAAGTTCAATCAAACCACTGATTTCTTACACCTACAAAATTCAATCAAACCACTGATTTCTTATACCTACAAAATTCAATCAGACCACTGGTATTTCACACCTACAAAATTCATTCAGACCACTGGTATTTCACACCTACAAAATTCATTCAGACCACTGGTATTTCACACCTACAAAATTCAATCAGACCACTGATATTTCACAACTATAAAATTCAATCAAATCACTGATTTTTAATTCACAACCACAAAATTCTATCAAGACACTGATTTTTTACACCTTCAAAATTCAAACCACTGATTTTTTACAACAATAAAATTAAATCAAAACCAACAATTTTTCACAACTATAAGTCATTTTCTTTAATTGTCTAAAGCATTCAGTAATAAATGTTTTCAATCAATAAGAGAAATTACTGTAAAAAAGATATGACAGTGATAATAGCATCATTGAATATCACAAAATAAAATATTAAAACACTGCATCACCTTTCTTTAAAGATTGTTTTTAGAAAACCTGTCCAATGTCAAACTGTTGAAATTTTCAGATATAAGTTTGAACTTTAAGAAACTATTGGTGCCTTTAAAACTTATGTGGAACTATTGTAATTAAAAAAACATTAAAATTAAGTATCAATTTTTAAAAAATGATGAAAACAGAGTTTGATATTATTTTCTCAAATTTACTTCCTATCGATCTTTAAATCTTTATTACATTTAATTTTAATCCTACTTCAGAGTTCAGCATTGATTTTAATTTCTGGATTGCTAGTCTCTTTTATTCTAATATCTGGTTTGTTGTTTGAAATAAATATTTTAGTGGTAGGGCAAGTAGGACTTTTGGCTGTATCTACAGAAATATTTAATACAAGTCTAAAGACTTTTTAATTTCATTGTATAGGTCACTGGTTAAGCCACATTTGGAGTATTAATTGTGTTCAGTCTTGAGCTCCTTTCCTTAAGAAGGACATTAAATTGTTGGAAAGGGTTTAGAGGAGGGTTACTAGAATGGTGCCTGGGATAGAGGGGTTGTCATATGAGGAGAGGTTGAAATCTCTCAAACTGTTAGATGGGATCTGACTGAGGTGTTTATTATGATTAAGGGAATTGATAGTGTTGATGCATCATGGTTTTTCATATTTAAGAGTGAGAATAGTAGTACTAGAGGATACAAATATAAATTTTGGCAGGGTAGGAGTAATTTTGGCCAAGACAGTTTCATTTTTCTAACAGGGTAGTTGGCCTTTGAATGTTGTAGAGACAGTAAATTTAATTGAGTTTAAGAGAAAGCTTTATTAGTATATGAATGATAAGGGCTGGCTTTAAGATTTAAAAAATATATATTTATTAATAGTTTTAATTTAGCTTAAAGGATGGACCATTCGAGATAGACCAATAGGTTCGACGTTGTCCCAAAACATTAATTTATGTTATGCTATTTTCATCAGCAGTTCCATTACATTCCTTATCTAGATATTTGTAGAATTACTAGCACAGATAGTCTGTTATACGCTGTTTTAAATGACATGTGGTGGACCCCACATATTCTCATCAAGAGTAAACATATTGATAAATGATGTAGGAGAGTTGAAGCTAGTTTAGTAATTCTGTTCTCTATCTTGAAAAAGTTTTCAATTCTCAATACAGATTCAAAGGTATACAAAGTGAAATTTGTGAATAGTTTGATTTAAAGATATTTTGATTATGTCTCTCAGCACATTACTGTCTTTCCCTATAAATGAAAAACTGACAGCTTGGACACATCAAAACTCATTTCTTGATTATGTAGGGTCATAATTTATAACAGAGTATAAAAGAGCATCTGAGGTGTAATATTAGTAATTCCTCCAACATCTAGGTCACAAGTGTGGCAGAACAACTGAAGAAAATACTCATGTGATAATATTTACTTTGAAATAATGAACAAGATTTAAGAATAAAGGAGACTCTGGCAACCAAGAATCTTACTGCCTCAACTATTTCAATTATTAAACTTAGTTTTAAATATTACTGCCTCAACTGTTTCAGTTATTAAACTTAATTTTTTTTTATCTTACTGCTTCAACTGTACTGAATATTAAATTTAGTTATTAAATCCTACTGCCTCAACTGTTTTAGTTATTAAACTTAGTTTTTAAATCCTACTGCCTTGACTGTTTTAGTTATTAAACTTACTTTTAAATCCTACTGCCTCAACTATTTTAATTATTAAACTTAGTTTTAAATCCTACTGCCTTGACTGTTTTAGTTATTAAACTTAGTTTTTAAATCATACTGCCTTGACTGTTCTGAAGTCAGCTTTCTAAAAAGCATTCAGTTATGGGATGAAAGTTTGTGACAAAAAAAACCTTTAAAGATCCAGTTCACCACCTTATTGGAAGATATTTAGAGTTAACTCTTGACACTTATGCCTTGCTTCTTGGCTTGTTTAGCATGTTACGTTAATAATTATAAGCAGGTCTGTAAGATGCAAGTATTAAATCTCCAGTGTGTAGCCTACACTTATTATAGTGTCCTCAGTATTGTCAGATAATTATTCATGCCATTATTTGTTGCTGCAGTATTAAAAATTATATTAACAGCATTAGTACATGGCCTACCATTGTTCTAGTATCCTCTGTGTTAGACAACTGTTCCTGGAATTGTTTTTGTGAAGTGTTACAATATATGACAACCACAAGTGCATGGCCAAACTTCACTTTAGTGTCCTCTGGTGGTAAACAACTACTTGTCTGCAGTTTTAAACGATATATTAAACCATCAGCACCTGGCCTGCCTTTACTCTAGTGCCTGCTAATGTTAGCCAATTGTTTTTGTTTGCAGTGTTAAACAATATATTTAAATAATCAGTGTCTGAATAAGCATTACTGTAGTGCCTGCTTATGTTAGCCAGTAGTCTGTAGTATTGTTTTTGTCTGCATTGTTAAACAATATTGCTTCTTTCTAAATGATCAAGGCAATAATAACATTTCGTTAAAAAATATTGGGGTTAATAAAGAAACATAAAAAATGTATTGCTTACGTATACTTCTTCCCATTGGCTGACATATCTCACCAACCGTGATAACCGTAACAACCTGAGTAAACTGAGCATCTTGACTAGCCGCAGTATTCGTAGGGCACGGCCGGCATGTAGAATCTGAAACTTATCCCTGTAGTCTGGGTTGAAGATGAGAAAAATGTAATCCAATGGTATTGAACTAATGAGATCAAGAAAAAACCAAGTCCTTACATAGTGCTTAGCTATTAACTTTGGGTCGAGTATCACTTGTTCACACACATCCTGTTTCATTATACCTAAAAAAATACAAATTGGGAGTTCAAACAAATATGGAAAAAATTATTTTGCAAATGATGGTTAATACACTTTTGTGAAATGCTAAAAACAATCATTTATCTAATAATCAACCTCTCAAAGCTGTATTTAGTAATCTTCAACTGCTCAAAGCTGTATTTAGTAATCTTCAACTACTCAAAGCTGTATTTAGTAATCTACAACTACTCAAAGCTGTATTTAGTAATCTTCAACTACTCAAAGCTGTATTTAGTAATCTACAACTACTCAAAGCTGTATTTAGTAGTCTACAACTACTCAAAGCTGTATTTAGTAATCTTCAACTGCTCAAAGCTGTATTTAGTATCACATGAAATACTTGAATATAGAGTAGAGTCTCCTAACCCTTTTCACCCCAAGAACCATTAGGAGTATATGAGGTTAATGTTGTTGTCTACTGCAGCTACTTCAAAAATCTTTGAAGAGAAATTACATATACATATATACAAAACAATAAAAATCATTCCAAGTTTCCCTCGGAAGAAAAAGCTCCACCTTTCTAAAGCGGCTTAGATTATAGTGTGTTTATCATTTTATATTAAGACTTCTTAAGCCAATGTGTTTTTCTGATATCATGAACTTATCTACACACATTTATTGCACTTTTCACTGGACCAGCTTACATACAATTAGTTTTGTTCATAAGAGAAAAATGAAGATAACTATTACACAGGAAACCTATATTTTTTAACAGAGGTAACTACAGCAGATTTTGGTATATACCATCCACCACATTTAAATTTACAAGAGTTCAAATATTAGCTGAACAAGTTATAACAAGCACTGTTGTATTCAAGTTCAATGGCTGCCAACATGCAAATACAAAATACTGCAAATAGCAGGAGGGTTAAAAAGAGTTGCTTGAGAGAGAATAAAATTAACACAGACAAAACGGGAAAACCTAAACATTTGTATGATATATCAGAAAAAATCTTTGCTTAATACATTAGCTTGCTGAGTCTATACTTTACCTCTTTGTTATAACTGACTTACTTCTGTAGCAGATCTCTGTATTCAACAAAGACTGAATGGCTTGTCTTCACTTGACAAAAAAATACAAAAGATTGTGTCTATGCCACACTCTTAAGTCAGTCAAAAGTCCCAGTGCATTATTCATAATCCTAGGTTACCTAAATCAGCGATCATTCTCATTAAATACATCCAACAGGAAATTAATTTACAGCTTGTACTAATTTTTACAATCGTCTGTGGCACCCCATTACTTGAATGATCTCACACAAGCATGGCTGATGAAGCTAGAGCTAGGAAAGTATAAGGTAGGGTATTTTCAACTGCTATATACTACACTAATCTAGTTAACTCTTGCATACACAAGAGTAGCAGCTGCTCAAGTCCAGGCTAAAAACTCTAAATGAAATAACAACTGGTCAATAATTATGAAAATTTCATGCAAACTCAGCCTTGAATAGATAAAAAGTCAAAGTTAAATGTCATAATATTTAGGCCAGGAGTCATCAACAACTATGTTAAATTGTTAATCCTTAAACAGGAATAGGGAATACACTCAACCCTCTACTCAAGAATGCACTTCTCCCAAGCACCAATGAATGTCCAGTCTTCATAGCTTCTACGGAACAGTACACATACAGCTACATTATCCAGAACACTGACCATGCTGATCCCTGGTCAGTTTATATACACATGAGCTTTTTCCACCATTTTCTGGTTGCAAAGGCAGAGATACAATTTCAATAGGGAAAGCAGGCAAAAACTGTAAACCTTGCATTAATGACTTTCCCTGAGGCAATTGAACAAGCACCTACTTGGAAGAGATAGAGAACAACCAGTTTCACAACATGTCATGTTCATGGTTCACAAGCTGAAAAAAGCATTTACTTGACAGTTTATATTGCCTATTCAACCAAACTATCAGACACATTATTGTACAAAGGACCAGCTGTAGCTGATGCAGAAGGTACAATTCTACACCACTGTTTTCTCTGATGTTGTCAGTTTTTCCTATGAGTAGCACACATGGTACCATATTTACATGATATTTTACATCTTTATATGAATGTGGCCAATAGCTGCTTCTGCACATATGGACATGCCCTTTAGCCCTTGTATTATACAAAGTTGAAAGGCATATGGATATGCCCTTTAGCCATTGTATTATACAAAGGTTAAAGACATATGGATATGCCCTTTAGCCCTTGTATTATACAAAGGTTAAAGACACATGGATATGCCTTTTAGCCCTTGTACACTACAAAGTTTAAAGACATATCGACATGGCCTCTAGCCCTTGTATTATTCAAAGTTTAAAGACATATGGACATGCCCTCTAGCCCTTGTATTATACAAAAGTTAAAGTGTCTCTTGCCTCACAAATCTGAGGACTTGTATCACAGGTCAGGTATGAAACTTCAGTGTTGCATCTAGCATATCACTCCACATTTGGAACTGAATATATAGGTTTTCTATATGGTTGGTACAGCTCAACCATGTCAGAATTCCCAAGTTGACTTTCCCAGAGTTACTGATGTGTCATTAGTTTTATAAAGTCTGTCCATCAATGTCATAGTTCCAATGGTTCATCACTACTGCTACTGTGAGGAAAGAAAAAATATTCATTGAATAAACTACTTGATCATAAGATAAGTCAGTACAAAAAAAAAGGTAGAATAATTGTGCGAGTCTAAGTGTTCCTGGTATGTCTAAAGTCAATGTACTTTACATCCAGATCTTGGTAGGAGATGAAATAAGCCATGTAAATCTTACAGGGTGTGTTTCCTCTGTGCTGTTATCACTATCTACGCAAAGTACCTCTGACACAGAAGTGGATGATGATATCGAAGAGTAATACCCCAACACAAAAGTAGGGCTTTAAACTAAATACATCTGACAGTTACAAAATGGTTTTTCTCTGTATTCAAATCATACGACTTGAAGAAAACTCCACAATGAACATGATAACCATGGTTGCTGTGACACATGCAACCATCAGAGGGCTCCTAGAAGAACAACCAAGATGGCTGCGCTTATGAGAGGGTGACATCATGATGACATCACAGAGCTAAGGAGCAATTTTTGTTACATGCATATGTAAATTTAATACCAGTGGAGTATCTATACTTACAGTTTAACAATAAACAGCATGTGTTAGATGATTGGCACGTAAAACATCCTATACATTTACTCATTTTACAGTTTGTAATGTACATTGAGCCCAAACAAAATGCATTTCTATTCATGTGGTTTTATAAGAACAAGATCTTAGAACAGTCAGTGGAATGTAAAGACAGAAGATTTAATAAAACTGTTTATATACAGAAAGAAACCTGCCCGTTCTAAAGTTGACGATGATGTCTAGAAGGAAGATTGTATCAGAGAGACAGTTGAAGGCAATCCATCGGGCAGACAGGTCATCATTGAAGAATGAGATAGCTACAGGAAGAACAATCAGATTGGCAACTAGGAAGAACAGCATACACAGGTCCCAGTAGAATCTGCCGTAAGAAACAGATAATATACATCATTACTAAAATTAGCCACAAAACACCAAACAGCTGATTCACACCACTAATTCAACCTATTTCAGAGCCAAGTATGGCTTACTGGTTAGTGTGGTTATTGTAAAGTCCAAGGTTCAAACGATGATGTGCCTCTAAACGTGCTTGACACTTTCAACTGTGGGGCATTCCAAATGTTTAAGGTAATCTCCCTGTAAAGTTAAAAGTACCCATGGCATGTGCTACCGACCAGCTACTCTTCCTCTGATCAGTACCTCTATATTAAGGATACCTATATCAGGACCAGGTCTCTAACCTGGCTATTACATCATGTGTCGCTATTATGTGCCAATCAGGTTCAAAATATATAACAGGGCTTTGAAGAAGAAATGAAATACAAATTATGCAGAATAAGATGCAATTATGTGTACTTGGTGAATGTATAGATGAAAATTGTGAACTAGTTCAATATTTCTTAAACTTGTGTATTACAGCTGTACATTTACCACTTACCTGACTAAATGCTAAGTTTGTAAAAAGAACATCTTCAAATGTGACTGTATTTTTCTCATCTCAGAAAAAGGTTTATGACCTGACAGGTTTACATTATTAAATTCCATACTTAGTGTGATATATCTTTTCTAATACTGAACATATTTCCAAATCATACCTGAAGAACATTTCATTCTTCAACAGAGTGTCTCGTAACAAGTGAGTGAACTGATAAGTGTGTTTCCTCACATGATTACAACTGACGTACATGCAGGCAGTTTCCATGACTGTAAAAAAATAAAATTCCCAAGACTCACCACTAGGAGAATGATAAAAAGTGAGGTTTAAAGGATCTATAAAAATCTCCAGCTTTCTCTGTAACTAAGTAACTTTGGTAAACGTTTAGCTACTTTAAAACTTTCAACAAGAACAAAGAAACTAATAGAACACAGATGTAACTTGGTTCACAGTAGAACACAGAAACTAATAGAACACAGATGTAACTTGGTTCACAGTAGAACACAGAAACTAATAGAACACAGATGTAACTTGGTTCACAGTAGAACACAGAAACTAATAGAACACAGATGTAACTTGGTTCACAGTAGAACACAGAAACTAATAGAACACAGATGTAACTTGGTTCACAGTAGAACACAGATGTAACTTGATTCACAGTAGAACACATAAACTAAGCCAATGTCTCAGTTGTAACTCAATTCCCAGTAGAACACAGAAAGTAAACCAATGTCTCAGATGTAACTTGATTCACAGTAGAACACAAAAACTAAGCCAATGTCTCAGTTGTAACTTGGTTCACAGTAGAACACAGAAAGTAAACAATGTCTCAGTTGTAACTTAGTTCACAGTAGAACACAGAAAGTAAACAATGTCTCATTTAGAACTTGATTCACAGTAGAACACAGAAAGTAAACAATGTCTCAGTTGTAACTTGATTCACAGTAGAACACAGAAAGTAAACAATGTCTCAGTTGTAACTTGATTCACAGTAGAACACAGAAAGTAAACAATGTCTCAGTTGTAACTTGGTTCACAGTAGAACACAGAAAGTAAACAATGTCTCAGTTGTAACTTGATTCACAGCAGAACACAGAACTTTCAGTGTTGGAAGTATAAAACAGGAAGGAGCTGTGAACTAGCTGAACTGGCAGTGTTGGAAGTATAAAAGAGGTATGAGCTGTGAACTAACTGAACTGTCAGTGTTGGAAGTATAAAACAGGTAGGAGCTGTGATCTAACTGAACTTTCAGTGTTGGAAGTATAAAACAGGTAGGAGCTGTGATCTAACTGAACTTTCAGTGTTGGAGGTATAACACAGGAAGGAGCTGTGAACCTACTGAACTGTCAGTGTTGGAAGTATAAAACAGGTAGGAGCTGTGATCTAACTGAACTTTCAGTGTTGGAGGTATAAAACAGGAAGGAGCTGTGAACTAACTGAACTGTCAGTGTTGGAAGTATAAAACAGGTAGGAGCTGTGATCTAACTGAACTGTCAGTGTTGGAAGTATAAGATCAGTAGAAGCTGTGAACTAACTGAACTGTCAGTGTTGGAAGTATAAAACAGGTAGGAGCTGTGATCTAACTGAACTGTCAGTGTTGGAAGTATAAAACAGGTAGGAGCTGTGATCTAACTGAACTGTCAGTGTTGGAAGTATAAAACAGGTAGGAACTGTGAACTAACTTAACTGTCAGTGTTGGAAGTATAAAACAGAAAGGAGCTGTGAACTAACTGAACTTTCAGTGTTGGAAGTATAAAACAGGTAGGAGCTGATATCATAAAGTCTCAAGTAACCTACCTGAACTTGGAACACGGGTGGATGACCCAATGCCCAGCATCTCGCTGCCTGATGCGTTCTTTCATCAAAGCTTTCTTGTTTCCAAAGAGTTTCATGGCGAGCTTGTTATCGGATGGGTGAAAGAGCGCCTCTAGCTGGTTCCGCATAAAAGATGCTTTAGCCTCAACCAGCGCCGGTCCTAGCTCTTCTATGGGAGTTCCATATAGGCTAGTGTCGTCCTTCTCGGTAACCCCCTCTCTCGTAGTGTTTGTACCCTCTCCCCCAACACTAGTACCTGGCCACCCATCTTTGAAATTCATCTCGGATGTAATATAATCACTAATAAGTGGTGGATCATCATCATCTCCGGCTGCTGTAACCAGCGAGTCCGTGTTCTCCACATTTATTTTGATGGATTCTGTCTCTTGCAAACTGCAAGGTGACCTGATCTCTTCTTCTGAGGTCATCTCATAGCTAATGCGACCGTTAGCCAGTCGAAGACTTGGTACTCGTTCAGCTCTCTGTGGTCTGTTGTTATTCTTTATGTTTTCATTCATTATTTCCAAGCATCTAAACAAAATACAGAGGAGTTAAACAGCCAATCATAGATTTGACCTGTATGTCAAATACATCTCAATCAACAAGTCTGAAGAACTGGTTAAAGACATCTATCATACAGTTTAATGAAGCAGTTCTTGTAAGATAGGCAGTCCTTTATTCTAAACATATACATAAAATACATAGGATGTTTATTCCCATGAACAGCAGGAACAACAAATATATAAAGTGTTATATGTACATCATGAACAACTGATGTACGCCGTGCTACATGTACATCATGAACAACTGATGTACGCCGTGCTACATGTACATCATGAACAACTGATGTACGCCGTGCTACATGTACATCATGAACAACTGATGTACGCCGTGCTACATGTACATCATGAACAACTGATGTACGCCATGCTATATGTACATCATGAACAACTGATGTACGCGTGCTACATGTACATCATGAACAACTGATGTACGCAATACATCAGTTGTTCATGATGTACATGTAGCACGGCTGTGCTACATGTACATCATGACCAACTGATGTACGCTGTGCTACATGTACATCATGAACAACTGATGTACGCTGTGCTACATGTACATCATGAACAACTGATGTACGCTGTGCTACATGTACATCATGAACAACTGATGTACGCTGTGCTACATGTACATCATGAACAACTGATGTACGTTGTGCTACATGTACATCATGAA
>NW_013673243.1:0-2350 GCF_000517525.1 Limulus polyphemus
ACGCTTGGGTAAGATAGAATATCCTAACTATAATTACATTACAGAAGACACTTGGGTAAGATAGAATATCCTAACTATAATTACATTACAGAAGACACTTGGGTAAGATAGAATATCCTAGCTATAATTACATTATTGAAGACACTTGCGTAAGATAGAATATCCTAGCTATAATTACATTATAGAAGACACTTAGATAAGATAGAATATCCTAACTATAGCTAGATGTACTTCCGCACGGTCCCCGAAAGTGTTCTGTTTCAATAGTAAATAAAACCAAAATGAAAAGTAACAAATATTTATATTTCTTGCTTTTTTAAATTCATATTTCGTGCTGTGTTGTAACTTACAGAGTGCTCGACAGTCAACATTGCAACGTTAAGCATCCCTTATGTGACGTCATTTTAGTGTCTATTGACTGACAGACAACACACTACTGTACAGTGGTGCGAGTGGTTAATGAAAGAGACCCCTTCAGGCGGCCTTCGGTCCCCTTCCGGGGAACTTACATTACAGACGATATTAAGATAAGATATCCTATCTATAGCCACATCTTAGAGGATATCTGGGTAGGATAAAAAAATATATTTAGGTGGGATATTACGGAAATATGTTTTCATATTTTATAAATCATCTTTAAAAAACTAAAGCTAGTAATGTATTTGTCATTTTTGAACATTTTGCTTTTAGTTTCTCACCTAATCCATTCACAATGATGTGTTCGTCATTAGTGTGGATGACATCGACGAACTCGGCGTCAGAGGGATCAAGATGGACCTGTGGATCAGTTTTTTGGAAGTAAGGACCAGCCGGATCAAGTCCTGTTAAAACAATTGATGGAAAAATAAAATATGTTTAAATTTATCATAATAAATAATCAAGATAATTATATAAGACCTTTCTTTCAAGCAACATTTTATTGAACTTAATTAATTATTCATTTGAAATTCTTCCAAACGTTTCAAAATTCCCTGCAATTATAGGTAACACTAAACCTATTTAGAGTTACTTTACAAGTTAGGCCCCAACTTAATATTTTTACTATAATATATCACATTAAGGTTACCGTATATTAGATTAATTTCACAGAAAATAGTCACTGTAGAGATAACACATAACTGAATGTGTAGCTCTCGTCGTAGTAGACACACCCTTAAATACATCCATTTCAATAGAACGTTTCACAACAAAGACATCGTAACAGGATTATTTTAGTGAGAGTGTTACAACAAAGACACCGTTAAATTGGACAATTTCATCGTAAGTGTCACAATAATGATACCGTAAAACAGAACAATTTCATCGTAAATGTCACAATAATGATACCGTAAAACAGAACAATTTCATCGTGTCACAATAATGATACCGTAAAACAGAACAATTTCATCGTAAGTGTCACAATAAAGATACCGTAAAACAGAACAATTTCATCGTTAGTGTCACAATAATGATACCGTAAAACAGAACAATTTCATCGTAAGTGTCACAATAATGATACCGTAAAATTATTGTGACACTTACGATGAAATTGTTCTGTTTTACGGTATCTTATTGTGACACTTACGATGAAATTGTTCTGTTTTACGGTATCATTATTGTGACACTTACGATGAAATTGTTCTGTTTTACGGTATCTTTATTGTGACACTTACGATGAAATTGTTCTGTTTTACGGTATCATTATTGTGACACTTACGATGAAATTGTTCTGTTTTACGGTATCTTTATTGTGACACTTACGATGAAATTGTTCTGTGATACCGTAAGACAGAACAATTTTATCGTAAGTGTCACAGTAATGATACCGTAAAACAGGACAACTATAGTGTAAGTGTTCCAATAAAGACACCGTAAAAAAGAGCTATTTCATCGTAAGTGTCACAACAAAAAACCGTAAAACAGAACAATTTTGTGGTAAGTGTCACAATAATGATACCGTAAAACGCAAGTGTTACAATAAAGACAACGTAAAACAGGACAACTACAGTTAATGCAAAATAGCCTCTATAATAAAACTAGATATATCAAATACTAGCTGGAGTACCCGTCCCCTGGACGGAAGTTATGTAAATTCATGATTAATGAAAGGTTATCTTAGGACATTAAAGTTGCTTCTCTTATATGTAATTGAAAAAAAAACACGCAAAAACGCCCATAAAAGCTGCAAAACACAAAATGTAAAACCGAAAATCTGTATGTATCTCCCCATGGACCTAATGAACCTCCATACCAAATTTGGTGAAGATACATCAACAGGGGGCGAAGTATTGGTAAAATAAAAACCACATTTCTGAGAATCTGTTTGTTCCATCCTTCCCCGACTACAAAGTTCCTTAATTGATGAGTTTTC
>NW_013673243.1:3210-9877 GCF_000517525.1 Limulus polyphemus
GCAAAATAGCCTCTATAATAAAACTAGATATATCAAATACTAGTTGGAGTACCCCTCCCCTGGACGGAAGTTATGTAAATTCATGATTAATGAAAAGTTATCTTAGGACATGAAAAGTTGCTTCTCTTACATGTAATTGAAAAAAAAACCCGCAAAAACGCCCATAAAAGCTGCAAAACACAAAATGTGAAACCGAAAATCTGTATGTATCTCCCCATGGACCTAATGAGCCTCCATACCAAATTTGGTGAAGATCCATCTACAGGGGGCGAAGTATTGGTAAAAAATGCAAAAACGCCCATAAAAACCGCAAAACTGAGAACCTGTATGTACCCCCCACATGGACCTAATGAACCTCCATACCAATTTTGGTGAAGATCCGTCCACACACTGCGAAGTAGTTACATGGACATACAACACTATTATATCTATATAGATTTTAATTGACACTGTTAATGAAAGTAACATTAATTAAAGAAATAGTAAAGCATACTTTACCTATGGGACACATAAACACTAATTATTAGCTTCATGTTGTAAATTTTGAGTTTGTGTTTGCAACGAAGTAACAGAGATGATACAAGACGTACCGCACATTCGAGACAAGGGTTCAAAATAAAGGATTTTGAGTGGTAGGACAAATTTGAATGTAACATACAACACCTTATGGTCGGGGGTGGATTACACCCAATTCACCCCCCACCCCAAGATCCACCCACACAGAATATAAGGGACCGAGTAAAAATATTGGTAAAAATAAAGGATTTTGAGTGGTAGGACAAATTTCAATGTAACATACAAAACCTTATGGTCGGGGGTGGATTACACCCAATTCACCCCAAGATCCACCCACACAGAATATAAGGGACCGAGTAAAAATATTGGTTGAAATAATTAATTTTGTATGTAAAATAGATAGGGGAATCCGGCTGTAATTAATTGGTTTAATTGTAATATTGATTACACACACACATAGGTTACGAGGGACCATACTGCACTGTATACAAAATAATCACGGATCTACAGATTTCTGGTAAATAAACAGCTCAGAAGAATGTGTATAGAAATCCGATGGGGGGTTCACATAAACCTCACCAGTAAATGCATAGATTTAATAGAATACATTTTTTTAAAAAAAAGTCTCGAAACTTAGATTGTAACTTCATCATCAAAGGAAACTGTAAAAATGAAAGGATAAACGATTATTTATTGACTGATAATCGGAAGACTCACCAGTTATCCTGCCAAGACCTGGTACATTTTCTCCCACGTAGCCAGCAATATGAGCTCCCACTCCATGTCCAATTATGTGTATGTTGGATGGGGGCACAGATTGTTTTTCCTGCGTTTCGAAATAAACCGAGCAATGATACAGTGGCATAAGAACTAAGCATGAATCAAACATTTCATTCTGAAAATATTCTTGGATACTAAATACGCATTCTAATTTACGGTGTGCTTTATTCTAACCCCCCCCCCCACCCCGAAAACACTTGGAATCAGATACTGCTACAGTCTTGATTATTACTACGTCATAACGTTATCCAGTTCTGTCAAAGCGCGAACATAAATGAGGACAGGTCCATAATTTGAAAGAGAAGGTGGGACAGGTCTTTGGTCCGAAGGACAGAATAAAAAAATAAATATCTGTAGTCTGTGCGAAATTTTGAGACAAATCTTTGAGGTGAAGAGGCATGCCATAGCCTGTAGAGGGCGTAAGTCGGTCTGTAATCTGACAGGGAGGATAAAACGTTTATAGTCTGACTGTAATATTGAGGAATGAAAGAGAATGAAACAGGTATGTAGGGTGAAAGGAATCTGATAGGGAGGATAAAACGTTTACAGTCTGACCGTAATATTGAGGAATGAAAGAGAATGAAACAGATACAAGTACTTCTAGATGTTAGGAATGTTTTCCTCCCCTGAAGCTATAAACCCCCTTAACTAAGACCCAGCTTCATCCCTGCCCCTTCACCATACAAATCTGCTTCTCGTCTTATCAGATTACAGACCTCTACATCGATTTAAAGACCTGTCTTCTACTTTCCTTCAGATTAACGACCCCCCTTTCACCCTACATACCCGTTTCATTCTCTTTCAATTCAATATTACAGTCAGACTATAAACGTTTTATCCTTCCTATCAGATTCCTTTCATCCTACATACCTGTTTCACTCTCTTTCATTACTCAATGTTACAGTCAGACTATAAACGTTTTATCCTCCCTATCAGATTCCTTTCACCCTACATATTAAAGTTGACATTCTCTTGGTTCGTAGCACTATTTATTAAGCCCCTCCCTCTCATCTGACCCCCTCCGTTAAACTGCAACTCCAAAGATACGAATACTCAAGTTGTATTTCAACCAACGAAGAAGTAATTTTATGAGAATGAATACAAACACGTAAAGTTTTACGTAAATCAATCTGTTATGTTTTACACTTACCTAGGTACAAACCATAATTTACGAACATACTAGAATTATCTGCAATATACTGAAACATTAGCAATAACACATTTTTACACGTGGCTCTGTAATTACTGTACTTTACGGTGCACTTAGCAAGAAACATATTTTACAGGTATGGTACATGTTACTCAGTAACAAATGCAATTTACAGGTAGGGTAGTATTAAACATATTTAGACTGTTAATACTTGGAGACGGCTTGAATGGGTAATGAAGAAAAACTTTACTATAAGTTTAACATAACAGCAAATGTACAATGTTTCGACAAGGTTGTTACTCAGCAACAAATGCAATTTACAAGTAGGGTAGTATTAAACATATTTAGACTGTGTTACTCAGCAACAAATAATTTACACGTACAATACACGTTACTAAGCAACACATATCATTAAATGTGTTTTTTTATAACTAAACTTCACGTGGACGTGCCCCAGCTACAAGTACAGCAGTCTGATACACTTACTTGTAAATCTGTCAAGAATTTTGCGATAATGGCACCAACCATACGAGCATTAGCCACGCTCTGGGTGTATGGCAGGGTGGCGCCTCTTGACCAGTCCACAGTGACGACGTTGCAGTCGCTGTTAGTCAACAGTTCCTGGATCATTTGCTGAAAGTTATATATGAGGATATTAATTTTCCATTTAAGCCAAAAAGTTTGTTTATATTTCTAAATGTTTTTATTACACGAAACTCGGAGCTTGGAGCGAAAATTCAAGTTACGTAAGCCAAATTCGGCGTTTCGTTTTCTGTTAGTACTGATCACCTGCTACATACAGTTTACTTTCGTCGTTTCGTTTCTCTGTCAATGTTCACTAACTGTTACACGGATATTTGTTTCTCTGTCAATGTTAACTAACTGTTACACGGATATTAGTTTCATCGTTTCGTTTCTCTGTCAATGTTAACTAACTGCTACATGGATATTAGTTTCGTTTCTCTGTCAATGTTAACTAACTGCTACATGGATATTAGTTTCGTTTCTCTGTCAATGTTAACTAACTGTTACACGGATATTAGTTTCATCGTTTCGTTTCTCTGTCAATGTTAACTAACTGCTACATGGATATTAGTTTCGTTTCTTTGTCAGTGTTAACTAACTGCTACATGTATATTAGTTTCCTCGTTTCGTTTCTCTGTCAATGCTAAATATTGCTTCATGTATATATATATTACACCCGATTTGAATTTTTAGGCTTACGGTGATCACTTGCTGCATGTGTAATAAATACGGCGTTTCGTTTTTTCCGTTATTGCTGTACTCCTGCTACAAGTAGTGTTTCGATATTATGTTTGTACTGACCACGTGTTACACGTCTTTCTATTGATGCTGTCCAAATGTTACAAATCTTTAGGTATAGAGTTTCGGTTTTGTTACACATCCTTAGGTATAGCGTTTCGTTTTTTTTTCTCTAATGTAAGGAAAATGCTTTTCAATTGATAAACTTTTTTTTTTTTTCGTTTATGAACATTCTGACTAAACTCAAGCTCCAAAAAGTTTATTAACTTTTCAATCAGGAATGAATTTCTGGAGAGTTTTACACAGTATACATGCAGATCGAGTACGCTTATACACGAAACTCTCACTGTGATTCTTAAACACAGTAGATACTGTAAAATATTTAATACATTTATAATCTGATACAAACTTTTATCTGTAACTGGTTTAAAGCTGAAATTCAATTACCATCGATGTATTTAGTGTTATGAAAGTATAACAAACCTTGACCTGCAGCTGGTTTAGAGTTGGAGTTCAGTCATGATCGATGTATTCATTGTAACAAAAGGGTTACAAACCTTGACCTGCAGCTGGTTTAGAGTTGGAGTTCAGTCATGATCGATGTATTCATTGTAACAAAAGGGTTACAAACCTTGACCTGCGGCTGGTTTAGAGTTGGAGTTCAGTCATGATCGATGAATTCATTGTTACAACAGGGTTACAAACCTTGACCTGCGGCTGGTTTAGAGCTGGAGTTCAGTCATGATCGATGAATTCATTGTTACAACAGGGTTACAAACCTTGACCTGCGGCTGGTTTAGAACTGGAGTTCAGTCATGATCGATGAATTCATTGTTACAACAGGGTTACAAACCTTGACCTGCGGCTGGTTTAAAACTGGAATTCAATAACGATCTAATAATCACTTGTTATAAACGCTTTAAGGTTTAATTGGGTACCAAGTATTAAAAATTTACAAACCAATATCCAAGGGTGATTAGCATCTTCAAGATAGTCATGCACTAGTATCTTCACTGGTTTAGTAGGGTCAAAGTCTGAGGTCGATTCATTATCATTATTTAGTCTCTGAAAGTGTTTAGGATTATTTCTGGACGTTTCGAAGAGATGAACATTAAGGACACCAGGGTGCGCAGGGAACAAGTTGATTGGACGATAAATAGATAAGAAAGGTTTGCCAATTGAAAAGCACCCGAAGTTTCCATAACAACGCTTCAGCAACTCCTCTGTAAACAATTATAAGAAAGGTCATGAATATGAGCGATTTGTTATGAAAAGGAGATATTTATTTATTTTTGAAGTCATATACATCAGTATCCTCACAGAAATTAAAAATATAATAGTTCTTTTATTACCCTACTAGTCAGTTCTACCAAATGTAGGAATAAGGTTAAAGCACACAATGTATCAATAAATAAACGGACACCCCCGAGAAGACAAATCGACCATCCTAATCACGTCATACACAAGTAATCCCACCGTATAAACACAGTGTATCTCAGAAAAGACCCAGAATACAAACAGCCATGGAACGAAAGAAAGGATTAGTCATATTTTAAGAAAATAATTGATCCCTTGAAGTACCACCCTACACAGTGAATGGAGAAACTAAACAATAAACATCTCTTTTGAGTTCTGGTCAAACTTAACTATATAGTTTACAGAAAAGGTGAAGCAAAAAGATATTTTCAGTTACCATCAGGATGTAAGGAAAAAAACAACACTGTTTTGTGTACAGCAATAAAAAATGATGCACTTTGGTGCACCAGTAAACCTCTATGACGTCCTAGATCAGCCCTACGAATATTTAGAGATCAGCATACTTTTCTGCTTTTGTCAGTGGCAAAGTAAATGGGATTTTAAGTTCCATCTACCAAACTATTTACTATGAATCTGAGGAGATTGTAATTTAATTGCATAGATCACTGGTTAGACCACATTTGGAGTATTGTGTTCAGTCTTGGGCTTCTTACCTTAGGGAGGACATTGAATTGTTGGAAACTGTTCAGAGAAGGGCTACAAGGAGGATACCTGGGATAAAAAGGTTGTTATACGAGGACAGTTGAATAAAAAAGAAGATTCAGAATGGAATCTGAAGTATTTAAGATTGTTAAGGGAGGTCAGGCTGTACACAATGAGTTGTTCTAGGAATCGTATATGACACCATGTAGTTTTATCCTGTGGTTTTCCTTTTCAGTGCAAAGCTAACATTCTGAGGCCTGTTATTTTTTCCTCTTTTTTCACATCTTTTGTGCTTTAATGGCTACCACATTTTCCTGGCGTTTTTTGAACATTTTGGCTGCTAAGTTCTTTAAATTAGTTACACACATATATATAAAAGTTTGTCAGTTCAGGGATGCAATGGTCTAAACAGCCAATTCAGAGACTCCCATGGTTCATGCATAGCCTAAAGCAACTATTCTTAACTGATTAATGGGATTAATAATCCTGTACTACTTCCCATATTCGGTCATCAACCCAATAATATATTACAAGCATACTTAATTCTACTTTTACACATACTTTTACACAGACTGATACTCCAATATGCTAATCACTAGAACACACTTCAACCAAGACATGTTTTTACACAGATTGAACACAGGCTAACCACTAGACCATACCTGAACCAAGCATGCTGTTACACAGACTGATACTCCAATACATAATCACTAGAACACACTTGAACAAGGCATCTATTTTAAACAGACTGGAGACTCCAACACGCTAACCGCTAGACCACACCTAAACCAAGGCATGTTTTTAGATAGGTTGAGACTCCAATATCCTAACCACTAGACCATACCTGAGCCAAGCATATTTTTACACAGACTGATACTCCAATATGCTAATCACTAGACCACACTTCAACCAAGGCATGTTTTTAGATAGGTTGATACTCCAATACCCTAACCACTAGACCATACCTGAGCCAAGCATACTTTTACACAGACTGATACT
>NW_013673243.1:10877-16430 GCF_000517525.1 Limulus polyphemus
CTCCAATACGCTAATCACTAGAACACACTTGAACAAAGACATCTATTTTAAACAGACGGAGAGTCCAACACGCTAACCGCTAGACCACACCTAAACCAAGGCATGTTTTTACATAGATTGAGACTCCAATACGCTAACCACTAGACCATACCTGAGCCAAGCATACCTTTTACACAGACTAAGACTCCAATACGCTAACCACTAACCACACTTCAACCAAGACAAGTTTTTACATAGATTGAGATTCCAATACCCTAACCACTAGACCATACCTGAGCCAAGCATACCCTTTACACAGACTAAGACTCCAATACGCTAACCACTAGACCACACTTCAACCAAGGCATGTTTTTACATAGATTGAGACTCCAATACGCTAACCACTAGACCATACCTGAGCCAAGCATACCTTTTACACAGACTAAGACTCCAATACGCTAACCACTAGACCACACTTCAACCAAGGCATGTTTTTACATAGATTGAGATTCCAATACCCTAACCACTAGACCACACTTCAACCAAGGCATTTTTTAAACAAAGACTGAAACTCCAATACACGAACCACTAAAAGACTTGAACCAAGACAGTTTTCTACCCAGAGTGAGACTCCTGATTCTCTGTTCAAAACAACAATCACTAGATCATGCTTAAGCCAAGGCATTTTCTACAATACTCTAGTGATAATTTTAGTTTAAATGCATCTTCTGTATGTATATGTAGAAACATATATATATATGTATAAAGATATGGATTTTTACAACATTCTATGCAAATCAGCAAGGATATGGTTGTTATAAATGAATACCGAACCTTTTTCTACAAGAGTCTCCATATGGGAAGGTGGGATAAAACGGCCACCATCAATTAAGATGACTGTCATGAAAAAACGAAAAGTCAAAAAAAGAAAAAGAATACTTTTATTATAAATTATATTTCCAGTTAAAACATAGACTGGACACAGAACTTTTTTTTTAGATATTGAAAAATGCGCTTCTTATGCTGGGGGGCCGACTGATCTATAAAGTTGAAAAATACGGGAAAAATGGCCTTCATCTAATTTATAGCAGCTGCAATTCAAAATAATTGCTACACTTAAATTATCATGTAAAAGTTTACAGTAGGGATAGAGAAAGTAGGAAATCACGCAATATCTAGTACAATGGCGCGTAAGAAAGTGGGTACTAATGTGGGCCAATGATGTATATTGTGGCCGAAGCATATAGCAAAAATATGCGTCACTGTTGCGTGACGAAATGGCCACGGGGAGGGAAATCGTACCATAAAACACTCGCCATAAAGCAATCGCACGCTATAAACAATAAAAAAAAATCAGTGACCTTGAACTGTCCTTCTTTTATTGAATATACGGCTGTTTATACTTCTTCGTTGTTTAAAATCAGCAAAGCGAAATTCTATGAAATATCCACTTTGTAACCATAGAATATTCAAAGTGTTTATATTAGATCAAAGTTGTTCGAAAACATAAAATTAAAAATGAAGTCACGCATTGGGCATCCATTCGTGCCAGTCCGTCAGTCTGGCCCAGCGATATGTCTGTGGAGTTACAACGCTAGAATCCGGGTTTCGATACCCGTGGTGGGCAGAGCACAGATAGCCCTTTCTGTAGTTTTGTGCTTAACTACAAACAAACAAACCGTTAGTGTGTTTATGCACAAGACTATGTGAACAATATATTTCCCTGTAGATGGCAGCACGTCATAGCTGATGATATACAGGAGCGGTCGTTTTACCAAATTATAAAACTTATGAGTGAAAGTAAGGATGAACTTATTAATATGTCAACCAAACTATTCCTGTATATCCAGTGCCAACGAGGCTTTTCGCCTAATGCTAGGACTTATCAGAGTTAGAATTAATTACTAATGTAGTTTTCTCACACTGACGCTGTGGTTGCTTGAAATGCTTCAGTGACAATAACAACAACAAATTAACTAACTTGCTGTTCACTATTAAAGTTATTTCAAGTAATAATAATAATAATCTATATAGATAATACGCTTGAGTTTTTCTGTCAGGAACGTTTCTCACAAACTACTAGATCAAACGCTATAAATCTCGTAACGTTAGAAAGACATTTCGTCTGGGGAGTTTGGATTCCATATTGGCTTTTCTACTCAAAATCACCTTACCAGTTTTTTTTTTTTTTTTGCTTAATCAAACTTTTTAATGTAACGAGTATGCTATAAGATGGCACAATTCTGTTGTCATCACGTGACGATTGGCTTTGACCAGCTTCGATTTCAACTTCAGTTTTATATTTGCAAAGTATTTTACACAAACAACACTTAATCCGCGTGTAATTTCCCAAAACAATTAACATTACAATAAATGCAATTTCTATGGGCTTTCTAGACTTATTCAGGTCTAAATTATGCATGCGCAAGTTCGTTTAAAGCCATATGCTTATTACTCTGTGAACACGCACTCAGACGTTTCTGTATATTCAGCTAAGTTTGTCTTTATTACAACATTACATTTACCTTACCTTCCAATAATTTAGCTTTGGTTCGTTTTATAGAGTGCTATAAACACTTATTAGCTACTTTCCCTTTGTTACGGGTTTTATTCTGTGTTTCTAACACTATTTCTGTACACTATTATAAATACCATTATTATACTTTATTGTTTACTTTACGTGCAGTTTTATTAACCAAAGTTACGTCAACGTGAGTTTGTTTGTCTGACCGCGTAAAATATTTTTCAAATACACCAGGATTTATCGATCTAAGCATACAGTGCCTGCAAGAAAGCGTAGGTTTAAATGGCGTGCGTGAAAATGACAGAATAAAAAAAAATTCAAGCAAAGGGTATGAAACTACCTTTAATGTTTTGCGGGTCACCGCTTGTAAATAAATAAAAAAATATATCATGTTATTAATCTCTACCCTAATTCTTATTTGTAAATGACTTAAACATAATTGATAATAATTACAATTCACTTACTCATCTTGTCCACACCATAACATCAATTGTTCATAAATTTAATGATATAAATAGCGCCTAGACCACTACTATGTCTGTCATATGGCAGCCATCTTGATGAGTCCTGATAATAACCGAAAGGCCTCGTTGGCACCTTAAATGGCAGATATAGTGTGGTTGACTTGTTATTACATATTGTTCCTGGCTTTCATTCTTAAGTTCTTAGAACTTAGAAACTAACATTTTAAATGAACCTGAAATTATTAATAAGATATTCAACAAATGGGTAATAATATGGTTTTCCATAAACTGAAATCAAATAATTATGTGTCTACTGAAAAGTAGTATTTTCTAGTTTACTTCAGCATTTTCTTAACCAAGGAATGGCTAAACACGGATATACACGTAAGCAGTGTTTTAAAGAACGTGTAATATTATACTGTAACTCAGTATTTCCCAAACTATTTTAATCTGAGGCTCCCTTGATGTGAATAAAAAAGTTTGAGGCCCCCAACCTATAACTTTAGCATGGTGATTGACAAACCGTGCCGTAGTAAAAACAATAACATCTCCTTTCGACAAACTGTATCATTTAATTAATTCAACATATTTTTTTTTATCGGCTTATTGTTTATTTAGAATTAATAAAATTAATTCAGCATTTTTGTTTGCGGCCCATTTTTTGGCGGCCCCCAGAAAAACATTCATGGCCCCCAAGGGGACCGCGGCTCCCACTTTGGGAAACACTGCTGTAACTCATAGTTTGGATGTGTATTCTGATGCACAGTTATAGAACTAAGAACTCTTTTTTTTTTCTTTACTAATTAAAATTTGTTGGAATGTCGGAATTAGTTCAATGGTCGTTATGACAAAGCTCCGAACTATTATATACATAAAAACCACTGAGGTTGTTTGCCTAGATTTGTTAAAACTAAATTATAAATATCCAGTAGTGATCCACGAAGAGATAACCGAAGAATAAAGCATCCAAGTATGTAGGTCTGGTTATTAAATATGCCTTCTGCCAGACTCGTCACAAAAATGTCAGTTTTTAGGTTTATACAAACCATGACTCATAGAAATTAGTTCGAATCACAAATACGGGTAAGTACAAGTACATCTGGGACGCGACAGATTCTGTGTTCTGGTCTTTTAGTTCATGAAATATCCCGGATGCAGTGGTGCAATTATTGAATGTAGAACATGAAGTTAGCTCTTCTAAAAAACATGATCTCAAGCCAATTTCTTTCCCGTGTTCTTCTTACACAAACGCTATACATTTTTTAATAAGTACTTGATGACGTTAAAAACTGCAATCTTTGAAGATAAGCTCAGATCTTCCTAACAATTAACACTTTAAGATAATACATTTTACAAAACAACAACAAATAAATATATAATAGTTGTGACCGATATCATTTATAGGCTATATTTAGATTGGGCCGGGTTTGACTTAGTGGTTAGCGTGCCCGGACTGTGAATCCGAGGATTCATGGTTCGCGACTCGATCCCACCCAAACGCACTTTATTCTATAAGAGTAACGGTCAAATCACATTATTCAAATAATCAGATATAGGTTAACCAATATGGCGGTGATAAGTGTTGACTAGCTATCTTCCCTCTGGTCTGTCGGTTCAAAATTGGTCATGCGTAAATAGTCATTGTGTAGCTTTGCGCGACATTTTGAAACAAACAAGATAATCACATTTAAAGATGCCGTGGAGTCTTTCTTCTTTACGTAACTTAAAATAGACATCCACGTAAACATTCTTAGGTAAAAAAAACAAAAAAAAACAACAGAAAGGAAACGTAAATCAACCGATTTCTATAAACAAAGCTGCCGTGACCCTCAGATTGTGAGTCGAGCGCCCCCTAACCACCTGGTTATGTATCTAGTTTTAAGTTCTACTCCATCGTTAAGTTTCATTACATTAAAAAGGCATTTTGTTCAAGTTGTGTAAAGGAAAACTGCACAACCGGGCCTCGAGAACCTTGCAAAGTGGCATCATATATATAGGGCCTCGAGAACCTTGCAAAGTGGCATCATATATATAGGGCCTCGAGAACCTTGCAAAGTGGCACCATATATATATGGAAAACTTACGACCATTTCGACAATATAAATATATATATAGCAGTAAATGGAAGGTACTATAACATCCAAAGGTAAGAGTAGTAATGTTAAATCTTTCCTCGTTACCATAAGTTACGTAAAGGGTAACTTTTCTTTTATTACCACTAAGCAAGTATATCCCCCCCCCCCACTTATCTTTTCTTGTGAGCCTCTGCGGGGGCTTATAATTATCTGTGCTGCGCCCATCATGAGTATCCAAATCCGGTTTCTATCGTCGTTGTGAGCCCTCAGACTTACCGTTAAGCCACTTGGGGGGGGGGGGGAGTGTTAATATAAATAGGGGTGGGAGCATTAAGTTGTATTACGTCTTTTAAGAAAGAGCGTTTCCATCTTTTTTCTTTTAAACCAGGACCGTGTGCAGGAATTTAAATTTGAGGCGCGCGGGTGGGGGGTATTAGGGACACACACACACACAGATATATATACATATAAACCATATCAACACACACTAGCACTATATCATACGTCTACG
>NW_013673243.1:17430-36755 GCF_000517525.1 Limulus polyphemus
ACCGTGTGCAGGGAAGTTAAAGTTTGTAAGGTCGGACGCGGTCGGGGGGTAGTAGACACACACACACACAGATATATATACATATAAACCATATCAACACACATGCATATATCATACGTCTAGAATAAACAGTATTAAACTCAGCAAATGATCGAGTCCGCATGCAGAGTTATTGGGGCGATTCGGGCCCCTACTGGTCCCCCTCCCCAATTGTGCATGCCCATGTTTTAAATTCTATTCTTGAGGTTATAAAAGTTAGATGACAGTGAAGCTTAGTTAAGATGGAGTACTGATAACATTTTTTTAGAACCGAAAATAAGAACAACGGAGATACGTTTTGCTTTAGTCAGAACGATCGTTTTCGAAAATCTTTTGTTTTTCGACGATATAGTCTTTCCTCTGATCATATTATAATTTTTTTTTCCTAAATTGATATAATATGTCAACACCAATTGCCGTAATAAAACTATTAATTATATTCTAAGCCCAATCCTACATGTTGTTGGCGATGCTGGTGGTTGGTTTATTTTTGGCCGAATATCGACAATATGTGAGACAAAACAAGAAAGCCAATTAAAGCAACACTCCAGAATAGTGGAGTAAAGACAGGTATGAAAAATCAAATTTATACGATCGAACAACTGGATTACAACACATAACATTAACAATTTAAAAATCTTCGCGCCCCCGATTCCAGGAAATTGAGTGATAAGAAGACAATCTCTTTTAGAGAGTTAAGTACAAAACGTAAACTTGTTTAACTTGTTCGTACAAGTGCTCCAGTTTTATAGACCGATCACTGTGTGCTAGTAATGTTGGAAAGTTTAATGACTGCTCTAACCTGAAAAAATACATATAGAGAACGGTTACGTATACACTATAACTACCCACCGAGTGAATGAGCGCACGAGCGATTCTATTAGTAAGCATTAAGTAATTTAGTTGAATTGTTTCGTCTTATTCATTTTTTTTTATCTTACTGGCGCTTTCATTTTATTATTGCTTTATTTTTTTTTTATATCGCCGTTTTCTGTGAAGTTTCCTCATTTTGAACGTTTTCTTACTGTATTTGTTTTTTTTTTCGTTTTGATTATTACTGTTTAATATTGTTTCTTGCCATTATTTTTTTTCTTCTCACTTTCATTTTCATCTATATGATGCCGCTTTTTGGTGTTTGTGTTTGGTTTTCATTTCAGTATTATTTCATTTGTGTTCCTGCCCCTCAGTGGCCTAGCGGTAAGTCTTAAGGCTATAACCACTAAAATCGGGTTTCGATCCCAGTGGTGCGCACTGAACAGATAGCCAATTGTGTAACTTTGTTCTTCTTGGTTCTGGTGACCTGTTCTGTTTTTTTTTTATTTATTAACTTTCATGTTATCATGCCTCTCAGTGGCCCAGTAGTAAGTCAGTGGGCTTATAATGCTTGAAAATCGGGTTTGATACCACTGATGGGCACAGCACAGAGAGTCCAACTTGTTATCCTGTGCTTGTTTGGAGTTATTGTTGTTTGTTAAATCTTACTTTTGGTTTTTGTTGTTTAATACTGTTAGTTGTTTGGAGTTATTGATGTTTGTTAAATCTTACTTTTGGTTTTTGTTGTTTAATACTGTTAGTTGTTTCGAGTTATCGTTGATCGTTTAATCCTACTGTTGGTTTTTGTTGTTTAATACTGTTAGTTGTTTCGAGTTATCGTTGTTCGTTTAATCCTACTGTTGGTTTTGTTGTTTAATACTGTTGGTTTCCTTTCTGTTTTCTTACTGCTTACGTCTGCTTGTTTGTTCCTACTTTGGTTCCTGTTAATATTGACCCCCGGTGGCTCATATAACGCCAAAAGTCGGGTTTCGATACCCACAATGGCCATTGTATAGCTTTGTGCTTTACAAAAATCTTAATATTGATTTTCTTTGTTTAGTTTAACACGTTTTCCTTGATGGTCAGTCTTAATGAACCCTTGCCCGCGTGGCCTAGCGGCTAGCCAGATCTGTGAATCGGAGGACAGATAGTTCGCGACCCTTTGTTGCAAAAACGTGGGGACGTGGATGCGCTATAAAAGTAACGGTCAAATCCCACTATTCGCTAAGACAAGCGTACCTGAACAGTTTGCGGTGGGTGCTGTTTATTAGCTGCCTATCTTCTAGTCTATCAGTTAATAATTAGAGATGGCTATGATCAGATAGCCTTCATGTAGATTTGGGAGAAATCCTGAATCAAACAACACGCTAACAAGTACAATGTTTAAAACACCAATCTTATACGGAAGTTTCTAACCCTAAAAAGGCTTAACGCTTCACTAACTTTCAATACTGAAACGACCAAATACGATTGTCTTAATTTACCGTTCACTACCAGTTTCACACCAGTTTACAGTAGATTCGAAAAAAGGAAAATAGATTCGGTTGTTATTGTTAAGGGTGGTTTATATTGTTAATTTATAGATGGCGTTCTCGTCAACTTAACATGTATATCTTGATATAAAATTATAAATGTTTACAGACCTATTTATTTTTCCTTTTACCGAGAGTTGCTCTCCTGTTTTGTTAATTTCTAAAGTAAAAACGTTTTTGTTGTCTATATACATAAGATAACACATTTCGTGTCCGAACATCAGTTTCAAACGTGCATATGAATTATCACGTTTATTTCCACGTGCTCAATCCCGATGTGCGATTTAATTTGAAATATACAATATACTTGTCGTAACAAGTTTTTAACAATGTATTGGTTTCTTTTTTTTTAGCATAAAATGTACTATAGGTTATCTGCGCTCTATGTGCCTCGGGCATCGAACCCAGATTTTAGCGCTATAAGTTCATAAGTTTGCCACTGAACCACTGACAGACTTTTTAAAATAACTACAGAGAGTACTTTTTTAAAAATGATTTTGAATATGCAAATCAATAAGTCATGTGACAACCTCAGCCGATATAAAATCGCGTTGGAACTGAGTGTATCAGAACTACATTTTGACATTGTTTGGCGTTACGTAGTTAGTGTGATGCCATCGATGTTTTAAGAAGGGTAATAACAGCCTTTTCCGACGTAAAATATTCATACATTCAGGTCATAAAGATGTGTTCAGCTAGGAGATTTAGAATTTCCAAGACAGGGATATCCCTCGTATTAGAAAACAAAGGTATAAAGTCCCTTTCAGCCACCAGGACCATCCAGCAAGCGACCTGCAACAAGTCGTACCACAGCTATTATAAGCAAAGAGGGGTAATTGTAAATGTGAAACCCCACGTACACAAAAACCAGTGTCAAAATCCACCCATATGTCCTATGTAACAGTACACAACATAATCAAGAAGGATCTCTATCTGGAAAAACGACATAAGTCACGTGAGCGTAAATTACTTCCACAGCATGTCCGTTCAAGCGTTGCACACGTCAAGTTGGAGAATGAAACTAGGAATTTATGCTATTCCATACGATCGAATGTTGAAACGAGCGCTGGAAAACCGTCTTCTTCGTACACTAAGGCTTATGGACAGTTGTCAGGAGGGAGGGGTGTGCTTTGGTCATGGCAGTCTTACAACAGAGCCTTTTTGCAATGGAAACTAAGCTAAACGGCTATTGTTAAGACTTGCGTTCGTCAGATAGAGCACGGCCGGATGTGGTCACATGGATTTTAACGATGTTGTAAGACTCCAAAATCATTTTAATATAACGTGTTCAACCTCTGTATATGATCATAAAAAGAATAGTATATATATAATTTCAACAGTACACTGTTCAAGTCGAATGATTAGATGATCTTCTAGTACCACGTTTTTTATTGTTGTTTTTTAATTTGGAGGCAAAATTCAATTTCTTACTTCATCTAATAGTACTAACTATTTTAGATTTTACAAAGTATTATATTGTTCTTATAGGTATGTGTCAATTATATGGACTGGAAAGACAACTCCAAGAGATAACACCCCCAGTGGTATGGTCGTAATTTCCTGTTCCAATTTTAATTGTTTAGAATTCCGTTTCTTTAGGAACAACTACATTCCCACACCTGTCTATGGACAGTAAGTAGATGGCAGACTTAGATGTAGGGCATTGTTTTTTTTATCATTTCTACCTGCTTTTAATGTTTATTTTTTAACCACGCTTGAAGCTTGCGAATATAGTTTAAACATGGCAGACGATGTTAGGCCTATTAGTGTGAGTTAGGCCTATTTCTGAGGCTTTCTTTCTTACTACGGTAAAAATATCTTCTCAGATTGCACTCTAGTTTAAATTTTAGCTTTTATTTCTTTGTAATTAAGCACAAAGCTATACAATGGGCTATCCGTGCTCTGCCTACCACGGGTATCTAAACCCGATTTCTAGCGTTGTAAGTCTGCAGACATTTCCGCTGTGCCACTGAGGAGCAACGTTTAATAAATTAGAATACACTATACTTATTTGAATTTTATATAATTTTAACTAAAAAACATACAAAAGAAACTTACAAGATATTTTTTTAGATTTAGGGCTTTTTAATAAAAGAAATCAAGAGTTGATATTTGATACTTTTCACCTAAGGGTTACCTTATACGACATAGGGGCTAAACGATCAGGTCAGAGAACCCAAGCCATCACTGATATATAACTGTTGAACATATGGACAGTAACCAGTCAGCGACATCCGCGGGTTAAATGACTAACCCTCTACTTTTCATAACGAATAGCGATATTGACTGTCATTCTTATAACGCGCATGCTAATCACTAAGTTACGTCTGGAGGGTTATGGCAAGAGAAAAAGAGTAAACGAATGAAGTGCGGACATTAAAACTTGAATTTACCCTATGTTGAAGCATGGTTATACATAAAGTAAAGTTAATATTCCGTCGTGAAGAAGTTGCATACTGTGGTATTCACTGGTATTAATACTGTTGTTTCATTTGTATTAATACTGTGGTCTCTACTGGTATTAATACTGTGGTATTCACTGGTATTAATACTGTTGTTTCATTTGTATTAATACTGTGGTATCTACTGGTATTAATACTGTGGTATTCACTGGTATCAATACTGTTGTTTCATTTGTATTAATACTGTGGTATTCACTGGTATTAATACTGTGGTATTCACTGGTATTAATACTGTGGTATTCACTGGTATTAATACTGTTGTTTCATTTGTATTAATACTGTGGTCTCTACTGGTATTAATACTGTGGTATTCACTGGTATTAATACTGTGGTCTCTACTGGTATTAATACTGTGGTATTCACTGGTATTAATACTGTTGTTTCATTTGTATTAATACTGTGGTCTCTACTGGTATTAATACTGTGGTATTCAATGGTATTAATACTGTGGTATTCACTGGTATCAATACTGTTGTTTCATTTGTATTAATACTGTGGTATTCACTGGTATCAATACTGTTGTTTCATTTGTATTAATACTGTGGTATTCACTGGTATTAATACTGTTGTCGCTACCGATATTAATACTGTGGTCTCTACTGGTATTATTACTGTGGTCTCATTTGTATTTACACTGTTGTCTCTACTGGTATTATTATTATTTTGATCTCCACTGGTATTATTACTGTGGTTTCCACTGGTATTAATACTGTGGACTCTACTGATATTAACACTGTTGTCTCTACAGGTATTAATATTGTTGTCTCTACAGGTATTAATACTGTTGTCTCTACAGGTATTAATACTGTTGTATCTACTGATATTAATACTGTTGTATCTACTGATATTAACACTGTTGTATCTAGTGATATTAACACTATTGTCTCTATGGGTATTACTACTATGGTCTCCACTGATATTATTACTGTAGTCTTTATTGGTATTATTATTGTGGTATCCACTAGTATTATTATTGTTGTCTCTATAATAATACCAGTTAAATTACAGTAATGCCCACTGCCAACTATTGGGCTATTCTTTTGTGGCCAAATACTGATAAAAATCTGTCAATCATAACATACCCACGACCCAAAAGTTAGGGGCGCGTTTTTGTAGTAACAGGTCGCAAGCCATAAATCCTACGATTTACATTCAAGGCACACTAACCACTAGACCACGCCTGGCACCAGATAGCTCGAGGTCTTTCATGGTTTTTAACTTTTTGTTTTGTAATTTCCTTTGAGTTTTAAATTCTACACGAGTCCTTGTTTTCCTCTATTAACTATCGTTATTTTTTGGATGAGGTGTTTGCTTTTAAACCTCGTCTTAAATAAGTATAATATACACCAAGTCTAACTAATACTCCTGCATATTATCTGAACTTAGTATACTATTAAACAATCAACATAATATACAGGGCAAACAATGTGTAATTAGCAAGTACCCAGTAATAATGTGGAATAGTGAGGAATTACAACAACATAGAATTATAGTATCTTTTTTGATATTATTATAATAATTATAGTTGAGATACTTGGGATCTTCCTTTGATTTGTATAAGTTATTCTGTGTCTTCTCGGTGTTTTTATACATGTTTATGTATTGTTTGTTTTTACTATTTTAAACGTAAAGCTGCACAACGACTATCGGAGCATATTCGTACCAATTATTTACCGATAGACCAGAAAGAAGACAATTAGTCAAAATTAGTTGTAATTCCTCCTCATAAGATACTATAATTCTATATCGTTGTAATTCCTCATCATAAGATACTATATTTTTTTATTGTTGTTAAAATGAAACTTCACTAATAAAATGTTTTAATCAAATGAATCGCAGAATTTATAACTTATTTAGAACTAACCTTAAAATAAAAAATGATAATACTGGTGCAACGTTGCAATAAGTTCTGTGCGCGGGAATATTAAGACTAGCTCCCTGTTCTTCTAAATGCTGAATAAAGTTAACTCAGTTAAAAATAAATTACAATAGTGATAAAAGTCTCATGAAATAACACTTAACGAACTTAATCCAGTTCACACCATATTAGTTGTTGCTCGTGCAATTTGTGATATATGCAGCATCTCAATCACTTTTCTATGAACCCTGGTATCATAGGAATTGGAACAATATAGAATTATAGTATCTTATGTGAAGGAATTGCAACAACATAGAATTATAGTATCTTATAGTGAAGAATTACAATAATATAGAATTATAGTATCTTATAGTGAGGAATTACAACAATAAAAAATTATAGTATCTTATAGTGAGGAATTCCCACAATATAGAATTATAGTATCTTATAGTGAGGAATTCCCACAATATAGAATTATAGTATCTTATGATGAGGAATTCCAACAATATAGAATTATAGTATCTTTTGAGAAGGAATTACAACAATATAGAATTATAGTATCTTATGAGAAGGAATTATAACAATATAGAATTATATTATCTTATGATGAGGAATTACAACAATAAAAAATTATAGTATCATATAGTGAGGAATTACAACAATATAGAATTAAATTATTATTATTTATGTACAGTCTAGGTTAAAAATCGAAACATGTTACGTTGATGCAATGATTGCTAAGTTGATATTGTACAGGGTAGAGGAGTAGAGCTAAAGCACACACACACCCAATTTTAGCTGAAATATTTATGACATTGTACGACGAACTTATTATGTTTATGTAGAAGCATAAGTCAAGAAAAACTAATTTTTATTCAACATTTTATAGCGCATTAATAAATTATTTGTTTAATTTGAAACACTAGGCAGTATTGTAGGATCACTTGATGTGTTTTATCACTGTAGAATATATTTCGGAGTAGTTTTTTATGTTAGTTATGCAGTTAATTTATTATACTGACCTAACTAGGAGCATACAATATCTTAAAACAAAATTGTATGAAGTTTTAGAATCTTTGATTCATCAGTTGGGTATCCTCGTTGTTATCTATATTTTCGGCCATAATCCCAATAATACATCATCAGGATCAGCCATCTTTAACTATGTAGGTTTGTCTATCGTCTATATATTAAGGTGAAAATGTAAAATAATCCTCATATAATTATTTATATGCAGTAAAGGAAAAAATAAGATGAAATACATACAGTGGTGGAAAAATTATTGCATCAACCGATTTTTTACCATTTTTATTTGGAATCATTGTTTGTAATGAGGCCCTAATACATGTAGGTGCAAATCTGTTTCATGGATGATGCAGCATTGTCTAATTATAACATAAGCAGCTTTATAGACTGTCTGGCTGTTGCATCAGTCGTTTTTTTTTTTGGCTATAAATATATTATATATAAGTTTAGAAGCCTATCTGCTTCAATGCGTGTATGATTCTACCATGGTCAAGAGTTGCGAGTTAATTCTACACACACAAAAAAACAGTCATTATTTCTTTGAGTAAAGAGGGACTTTCGACAAGGCAGATTGCCAGAAGAATTAAATGTAACCAGTCTAGTGTGAGCCACTGGGTAAAACGATATAGAAAGACTTGCTGTCTGGAATGGCAGAAGTGAATGGGGTAGGAAGAAAGCTTACAGAGCAGCTTACGTTCGTGTTCTGAACCTGCAGAATCGTCCATAGATCTCAAAAGAGCATGGCGGGAAACTTCCAGTATTCATCCAGTCTCCTGGCAAGACGGCCAAGAAAGAAACTCCACCTCATCAACAAGATGAGGCTAAATTGTACCGAAGATCATGCTGACTGAACTGAAGCAATATGGAGCAAATTGATCTTCTCAGACAAATCAAAGTTCAACCTGCACGGGTCTGATGACAAGTACTTTGTATGACGTCGACGTGAAGATGAGTTCCAGCCAACATGTTTGAATGCAACTGTGAAGCATCTGGATGATCAGGTGATATGGAGATGCATCTCTGGCCAGAGTGTGAAAAACAATGTCAATGTCGACAAGTATATCGAGATCCTAGAGTCCCGGTTAAAGCCAACAAATCGAGAACACTTCGGTGGAAGCACAACCAAATATCTAAACAAGAAACAGACCACTTTTTTTGTCAATTACATTAGTTGCGTTATCTTTAAATCTAGGTTTTCTTACTTAAAGAACATTTTCGTATTTCCCAAGTGTTTATTGATCATCTGCTGTAATACGTTTGTTACGGTTGATTTGTTAATAAAAATGCATATGAATGTTTGGATGACTGAAATATGAGTTAACTTACACAACACAATGTCCATAACTATTTCACACCAGTTCTGACACTTCCACAATGGACAATCTCGTAAAAAGTGTGAAACAGTTCAATAACCTCTTTCACCACTGTATATACCTTTAAACTTAGTTAGAGGTGTGTCTGATTAGTGTTTCCTAATCAGATGATCAAGTCGTGGCACTTCTTTATCCTTCACAACGCTAAAGTTCAGAGGACCACAATCTTTATGGATTTACATAATTAAGATAATTTTTTACTGGTACGTTACAAATTTGTGGTATCTGACATTTAATAATGTATATATGAAACTTTTAACATACATATATGTCATTATTTGAAAATCGTTACTTTAATGTAGCTCATCTGTTTAACATAATTAATAGCAGGTACTCGTAAGTAAACCTTTCATTTAGAACAGGATGTATGAAGTCTTTATGGAGTTTTGATTTCAATGAAATTACTTAAGAAGTTAATTAATTCCAAATAAAATGTCAAAAATATACCAAATACTGATGATATAAAATTAAACAACTTGTAAGTTTAATTAATGGATAAGAAAAATGGAATAAACTTAAACAACATGTTTCCTTCGTTCACTGAATGATATTTCTGGAAGAAAATAAAGTAACGTGAGCAATTAGACCCAAAAAATACGAAACTGTTATTTGTATAATTCAATAATTTCAATAGAAGTCTCTTTAAATGATAGAAGTAATAAATAACGTAACATACAGAAAAATATGAGTTAGTTTACAAAACACTGTTAAGAATATAAAAAATATTTTAAAGCTTTTTAAAAATAGGGTTATTATAAATGTCTTCAGATTTTTACTTTTACTGGTCTTGCAGTAAGCAGAAGCAAATCATTTTGTACAGTTTCAAGAAAGAATAAGATAATTTCTATTGTTACAAAAGTTTCTTTAACAAATCAATAAAACTTATACAACCAAATGAGCAAAAAAGAATTATAAAGTACCTTCCTGGTACAACAGTTATATTCTGTACCATTAAATAACGATAACTGAAAGAAGTTGGTTCTTCCCTGATGCATATTTTCTCTATACCATTACATAATGACAACTGAAAGAAGTTGGTTCTTCCCTGATGCATATTTTCTCTGTACCATTAAATAATGACAACTGAAAGAAGACAGTTCTTCCCTGATACATATTTTCTCTGTACCATTACATAATGACAACAGAAAGAAGTTGGTTCTTCCCTGATGCATATTTTCTCTGTACCATTAAATAATGATAACAGAAGGAATCCAACAGGGTTTCTCTGTATGACAACTACTTATAAGAGAACAAAGCAAGTTTCTCTCTGATACGTCAGACTTCCTCGAAACTACCAAATAATAACAAAATGAAACCAGTTTATCCTGAATACAATAGGTTTCTTCTGCACCACCAAGTGATAGTAACAAACAAAACCTATTCCTCCTTGCACCACCAAATAATAATAACATAACGGTTTCTCTCTGACACAACAGGTTTCTTGCACCCCAAAAAAGCCTAATTTAACAAAATCAGTCCCTTTCTAAAAAAAACAAAAAAATCTTCAGTTCTAAGTAATATATTAGATTTTAAAAAAGCAGAAATTGTATTTTTCTTCTTCAAAAAGTTAATTTATGAAATAATGTAGTTATTCTATAGCATCAAGTAATAATAATACTTGAAACTAGCTTTGCTACTATAAATAATACTTAGTCTGTACTAAAGATTAACATAACAGCATCAAACGCGTTCTTCCAGGAAACAATAGAATTAATTCATAAAGTGAACACAGCCGGTTCAAAACCAGTCCTCACTGAAACAACGTAAGTATTATGTGTCCTCCCCTTTTCTCCCACCCCCACCTAAGAAAACAGAACATTACTAAATAATGAACTGTATTCAAATTTTATAAAGGAAAACTCCAAATGTCCAAACTAAGTCACGGAAGTTAATAATAATTTAGATTTATCAAGTGATAATATATTTCCGCCCCTTTACGTATTTGAGACCTTATATTTAAGGTCGAGGTTTAATAGTTGCCGGAAAGAGAACACAATAGACGTATCGTACTTGATAGACGATGGGTACACGAGCAAGTTATGAGAGATTTGAGTTGCACAAAACTTCAGTAATTTCTCCTCCTGTAGATGCAAAATAGCAGAATATTGTCTATCTTATTTTACCTCTTTGATTGCGGATTAGATGCGTGCCATGATGGCGAAATGAGAGATCTGCGCAATGAATGAATGAATAAATAAATAAAGACGTGATGCTTGTATTTCACGTTTATGGGGAGGGGAGGGAGACAACTTATAATGGGGAAATATCATCTAGAAACAAGGGAATTGTTTTTTTATACCCCGAGTTTAGTTATTATTATTTTTAAGCAAGTAGGTATGGACGATGTTTCAGTAAGTTGCTCAACTTGAATGACTTTTATTATTGACAGGGATATATATCCAAGTACTGCCAATAGTTGAATAACACACAATAGCTTATAGCAACGTAGATAAAACCAACGAACAGGAAAATCCGTCAGTGTAATAACGGACATTTTGGTGTTGGCTGTAAGAAACTAAACCTTATTATTGCTGGTTTTAGGAGTACCATTGTCGCTTTGTCAATTTACAACTTACGGTAAATGTCACGGATACGGTATGTAAACTTAACACAGTAAATGTCATGGATACTGTATATCAACTTAACACCTACAGTAAATGTCACAGATATGATATAATATATCAACTTAACACTTACGGTGAATGTTACGGAGATAGTATATCAACTTAAGACTAACGGTAAATGTCACAGATATGATATAATATATCAACTTAACATGGTAAATGTTACGGATACCGTATATCAACTTAAGACTAACGGTAAATGTCACAGATATGATATAATATATCAACTTAACACGGTAAATGTTACGGATACCGTATATCAACTTAAGACTAACGGTAAATGTCACAGATATGATATAATATATCAACTTAACACGGTAAATGTTACGGATACCGTATATCAACTTAAGACTGACGGTAAATGTCACAGATATGATATTGTTGCGTCAGCGAGGTCACGTGACTAGTATCACGCCACTCCTTCTCTCGAACCTTCGTGAATTATCGGGAGATTACTAGATTGGGGGTAGCCTGGTATATATAATATGGTCACAACGTGACGAGAACAGTGAAATGAGTAATTGAATGTATGCGGACAAAATGTTGTTGGCCACGTGAGACGTGAATTATAATGTTGTTATAGAGCGACTGTTGAAATTAAGTGTATCGTAAAGTTATATTCGGAAAGAATAAACCAGTTTTATTTAAGAAAGGACTTGTGTCGCTAAAGTTTCGTCGGAACGAAGTTACGGAAAATTAACTAACGACTGGAGGCGTAACAATATAATAAATCAACTTAACACGGTAAATGTTACGGATACCGTATATCAACTTAAGACTAACGGTAAATGTAACGTATACGGTATTATACATTGATCAGTTTCTAAAGCTTTTTCTTTTCTTTTCAGAGCGTAGAATGAAATGCACAAACGTGACACCGATAATTATCTAACTAATGTAAGCGTACAGTTGTAAGAATACACACAGAATAGTTTGGTTGTTTTTACTTAAACACGGGTACACAATGGACTACCTGTACTGTGCATACCACAGGTATCGAAACTCGATTTTTAGCGTTAAAAGTCAGCAGACTTACTGGCATACAGAATAGAGAAGAAGAATGATAGCCAACAAAAACAAACTGTGGTCCATCAGATAAACCCAAAAACAAACTGTGGACCATCAGATACGTTGAACATAAACTGTGGTCCATCAGATAAGCCAAAAAAACAAACTGTGGAACATTAGGTACGTCGAAAAGAAACTGTGGTCCATCAGATAAACCAAAAACAAACTGTGGACCATTAGGTACGTCGAAAAGAAACTGTGGTCCATCAGATAAACCGAAAAACAAACTGTGGAACATTAGGTACGTCGAAAAGAAACTGTGGTCCATCAGATAAACAAAAAAAAACTGTGGACCATCAAATACGTCGAAAGGAAACTGTGGTCCATCAGATAAACTAAAAAAAACAAACTGTGGAACATTAGGTACGACGAAAAGAAACTGTGGTCCATCAGATACGTCGAAAACAAAATGTGGTCCATCAGATAAACAAAAAAAAAACGTTGATCTATCAGATAACTTTGACCTATTATATAAACTGAAAACAAAACGTTCGATAAGTGAAGGAAACAGATGAATTTAACATTTCATGAAAAACCTAAAACAAAGTTATTCCAATTAAAGAAACTGATCCTTTAACATAGAAAAAGTTCTACTACAGGCATTTCGGTTAAAGTTGTTTTAATATAATAAGGATCACGTTTATTTCGGTTAGCCTATAAAGTAGTTATAGGCTTCCTTACACATACCTTCACTTTCTCCTTCTTTCTCGGCGTCTTGTGTTCGAACGTGTGGAGTAGTCAGCATTATGAAAACCAGCGACAGGAACAGCGGCTTGAACCACATTCTTAAGTTATATGAGCATATGTAAATTCAGGTCGTACAGAAGCTTAGCTCTAAAAAGTGACAGAATGAGTAGTGTCCGTTATGATGTATACTTTAACGTCTCGCACTCGTCTAATCGGACAAAGTACTTAAACAGCTTAATGTGACGTGCTACTTTTATCTCACTTATTAACTTTATTATGGCAGAAAAATACTCAAACAAAAGAAACATGATCGAGTTTCTTTGTGAGCATGCGCAAGACGTTTCTCGGTCATGATTGGCGAATACTAGCGAGAAGAGTATTAATAATTAGATGAAAGTAACAAGGAAATGTCCCAGGGTCAGATGTGTAAACTGGAAAGTGATTCACGTCAAGAACGTGAGTGTTTGAATCCTTTATATAAGTAGCGGTACGTAATTCGGAGCTGGAAGCAACTGGACGTCACGTCGCGCCATCTAGAGTTCTGCCTTGGTGGGGAGAAGTTTTACAGGTTGAAAGTCTAGAGAGAGAGAGAAGATTAATGATTTATTTTAAGATTATTTTCCATCTGGAGTTGGCTGCGCTTACTATAAATACGTGGAAATAATCAGAAAAAAATAATACGTTACTGACTTGGAAGATTAATATGGATTGTGTTGAAAAATTAAAATGAGCCTTTCTTAATCAGGTGCAAAGGCAAACAATCACTATTTTTATTCTTTCTTTGGCCCCGGCATGGCCAGGTGGTTAGGGGTTTTTTTGACTCACAATCTGTGGGTCGAGGGTTCGAATCCCCGTCCCACCGAACATGCTCGCCCTTTCAGCCGTGGTGGCGTTATAATGTGATGGTAAACCCCACTATTCGTTGGTAAAAGAGTAGCCCAAGAGTTGGCGGTGGATGGTGATGACTAGCTGCCTTCCTATTAGTCTTACACTGCTAAATTAGGGACGGCTAGCGCAGATAGCCCTCGTGTAGCTTTGCGCGAAATTCAAAACAAACAAACAAACAAATATTATTTCTTTCTCGTTTTCACCTTATTTAGCGAGTAGCTACCAAACTTTTTTTTTTCATATACAATTCATTCGTTTCAGCATTTTCGCGCAAAACTAAGTCGACGGGAAAGTAGCCAGTCAACATCATCCATCGTCAATTGTTGTGCTGCTATTGCCTGATAGAATAGTGGGATTTGACTGTCCCTCCTATGGTGTACCCAAAGTTTTAAGGTGTAGAGCGCGTTTTTGTCGGCGGTGGGTCACGAATCATTAACGCTCGATTTGATAGTGCGGCACGTTTATTACTGAGCCACTCCTGGCTGCGGTTCGGAGCTATCAAACATTAAACACACACACACACACACACACATATATATATCATTCAACATAGTTTTACACAGAGACTGGGAACTAAAATTTTCTACACACATCCACAATAATTCTGTTAATTTTTATGATATTTTTCATTTTCGAAGCGGCTTGGCACAGCCTGGTGGTTAGGGCTCTCGACTCGCAATCTGATGGTCGCGTCACCACACATGCTCGCTCTTTCAGCTGTGGGGGGCGTTAATTATGCAACGATCAATCCCACTATTCGTTGGTAAATGAGTAGTCCAAGGGTTGGCGCTGCTATCCCAGGTTTCGGTAGAAGATTATTCAAAAGTATTTCCAGCTAATGATTTTTTTTAAAAATGAACGTTAAACATTTAACTAAGTGATGAAGGTTTGTTGTATTAATGACGAGTAGTCAAGCTGATCTGAGTTTGAAAAATAAATATTCAGTAATTACAAAAAAGATGGGGGTTTGAGAAACGTTAGCTTGCTGATCATCGGGTAAATGTAGTAAACAAGATAAACCCAGAAGAAATTATTTGAACATTGACTCCATAGTGACCAACGCATCTATTTGTCAGAGTATATGTGAACAACCAAAACGAAAGGCTTAAAAAACAGCTCAATTTTAGTATTCTTCATGTGTAAAGAGTGTTTGTTTTTTGTTAATCTTCGGGTGCACATATTACTTCGTTGTTTGTTTCTTTTGAATTTCGCGCAAAGCTACACGAGAGCTATCTACGTTAGCCGTTTCTAATTTAACAGTGATAGACTAGAGATGGCAGGCATGTATATAAAACATAAGTAGTAGGACTGTGTCAGCTGGTTCTTTACTACTACACAAGATATATAAAACATAAGTAATAATACTGTGTTAGCTGGTTCTTTACTTATACACAAGATATATAAAACACAAGTAGTAGGACTGTGACAGCTGTTCTTTACTTATACACAAGATACATAAAACACAAGTGGTAGGACTGTGTCAGCTGGTTCTTTACTACTACACAAGTTACATAAAACACAAGTAGTAAGACTGTGTCACCTGGTTCTTTACTACTTACTACACAAGTCCCAGTGAATGTCTTTGTTTTTTAAGTTGTGTGTGTTATTGTTGTCTTCTCTATTTGTCCAAATTTAGGTTTTCGCTGTATTTAATTAAGATATTCAACAAAGGTGAAAAAAATATTAAATATAACCAATTACAGAAACGTCTCTGGGCAGGTGGCATATGCGGCCCGTGCTCCCGATTCTATTTGACACCGCCCCGAATCCCCATTTGGTATCATGAAAAATCAGAATAGAAAAATCACGATAGATGTCATACGGATACGCCGAAAATTTCTGCGCTTATGGGCCCCGATCCCCGAATATTTTAAGTACCTAGTGATGCCTCTGACCAACTATACAATTTTGGGATCATCTGAAGAAAAACTTGTTTATGTGATGGACAGAAGCTACATTGGGTTATCTGCTGTGTCCACCGTAGGGAATCGTACCCCGGATCTTAATGTTGCAATTCCAGTAGACATTATCTTGTGTATAAGTAAAGAACCAGCTGACACAGTCCTACTACTTATGTTTTATATATCTTGTGTATAAGTAAAGAACCAGCTAACACAGTCCTACTACTTATGTTTTATGTATCTTGTGTATAAGTAAAGAACCAGCTGACACAGTCCTCTACTTATGTTTTATATATCTTGTGTATAAGTAAAGAACCAGCTGACACAGTCCTACTACTTGTGGTTTATGTATCTTGTGTATAAGTAAAGAACCAGCTGACACAGTCCTACTACTTGTGTAACCACAGATTTTCTTTAGTGTGTAGCATTTCTTTACTATCCACCCTCCCCAAGATGATAAAGTGTTCAGAAGTGACATTGTGTCACAGTCTTGTAAAACAGTGGCGAAGGATGGACCACTGGTTATATATTGTGTTTTTGCGCGTGCTCTTTAATACGTGGGCTCAGACAACTTATTGTCGAAAGCACATCGCCAAGGTTACAGCTTGGACATGTACATTTATATATGACTTAAGAGCGATGCGTCATAGGAGTCCTGCTTTTAATCTTAAAATAATTATTTAGATGAAACATCGGTTTAAAGACAATTCTAAACTTAATACGCGGGTAAATTTTATTATTCACAATAGATTTAATTCTCCAGAATGACAAGAAGAAAGAAGTTTTAACACCAAGTGCTATCATAAGTCAACTTTTATAGGTCAATATTTTCATTTGGATGGTTTTTTTGTTTATATTTTGAATTTAAAAAGAACCTAATTTATAATTCGTCGTTATTCTTTTTCCTCATTCCACGAAGAAATACAAAACGTAAAGGTTGTTTCAACAAAAAAAAATGTTTTTCCTGTACAATTAATTGATGGTGTTATCAGGAATTATTTAAAAGTTTTGTACACTCCAAAAATGAGTAATCAGTTTAAAACAAAGACATAATTTACTCTGTTCTACCATTTACTGGTAATCACTTTATGGAATTAAGGGGAAAAAATTAAATCTATTGTGAATAATAAAATTTACCCAAGCATTAAGTTTAGAAATGTCTTAAAACCGATGTTTCATTAAAGTAATTATTTTAAATATAAAAACATGATTTCTATGACGCATCGTTTTTACGTCATATATAAATTTACATGTCCAAGATGTAACCTTGGCTAATGTGGACTCTACAGTACCTTGTCTGAGCTCACGTATTAAAGAGCATGCGCAAAACACGATATATAACCAGTCGTCCACTGTTTCCCAGGACTGTGACAAATGTCACAGTCTGAACACTATCATCTTGGGGAGGGTGGATACTACAGAAATGCTACACACTAAAGAAAGTCTGTGTATACACACAAGATGCGTCCTGAATTAAAGGTTAATCAAACCGCGTCACTTTTACTTCTAGTATTAAATAATCAGCTGACACAGTCCTACTACTTGTGTTTTATGTATCTTGTGTAGTAGTAAAGAACCAGCTGACACAGTCTTACTACTTATGTTTTATGTATCTTGTGTAGTAGTAAAGAACCAGCTGACACAGTCTTACTACTTATGTTTTATGTATCTTGTGTAGTAGTAAAGAACCAGCTGACACAGTCCTACTACTTATGTTTTATATATATCTTATGTATAAGTAAAGAACCAGCTAATACACCCAAGAACACCTTATGTTTTACTTTTACGAATAGAACCAGCTAACACACTCAACAACATCTTATGATTTATGTATAAGTAAAGAACCAGCTAATACACTCAACAACATCTTACGTTTTATGCACAAGTAGAGAACCAGCTACTACACTCAACATCTTATGATTTATGTATAAGTATAGAACCAGCTAACACACTTAACAACATCTTATGATTTTTATATAAATAAAGAACCAGGTAACACACTGAACAACACCTTTTGTTTTATGTATAAATAAAGAACCAGCTAACACACTCAACAACACCTTTTGTTTTATGTACAAGTAAAGAACCAGCTAACACACTCAACAACATCTTATGATTTTTATATAAATAAAGAACCAGCTAACACACTCAACAACACCTTATGATTTATGTATAAGTCAAGAACCAGCTAACATACTGAACAACACCTTTTGTTTTATGTATAAGTAAAGAACCAGCTAACACACTCAACAACACCTTTTGTTTTATGTATAAGTAAACAAACAACCAACACGTTCCACTGTTCTTTGATTGTTGAATGACTTGTATATGAATAAAGAAGCAGAACGTAAGCTATTGTGATTTATAAACAAATATATAATCAGACTGGATAAACTGACAAACTAGATAACCAGACTGTCGTTTAGAGTTTCTATATAAGAAGTATGTGTGTATATATATATATGCGAAAAAAGATCAAGCGTTAACAACTTGATGTATAGAAATGTATCTATATTCGTACCGTGTAAATAAGGTATAAAATATAAACCTGGAATGAATAACCTGCTTGCAAAATTAGTATAAAACGAGATGCCCCGTTTGGTAAAGAATAAAAACTTAGAGTTAACAATTCATCTTTAAGTGTGGCAAACTTGTATTAGCATATTTTGAATATGTAGGTTTTAATTCGAGAATTGAGGTAGCTAAAACAGAAATATATTATAACTTAGGAACAATAAATTATGTACCACAGGAAGATGGGGCTCCATCTGGTTAATACATAGATAAATTGTAACTTATAAATAATAAATTATCTACCACCGAAAGATGGGGCTCCATCTGGTTAATACATAGATAAATTGTAACTTATAAACAATAAATTATCTACCACAGGAACATGGGGCTCCATCTGGTTAATACATAGATAAATTGTAACTTATAAACAATAAATTATCTACCACCGAAACATGGGGCTCCATCTGGTTAATACATAGATAAATTGTAACTTATAAACAATAAATTATCTACCACCGAAACATGGGGCTCCATCTGGTT
>NW_013673244.1:0-18681 GCF_000517525.1 Limulus polyphemus
CGGAAAATTAACTAACGAACGGAGACATAACAGTATGGATGCCATTTGCATCATTTCTGCATAATAACACAGGGACACAGCGTAGGAAAATGTTAACATACCAAAATAGAATAAATAAAACTCAATTGTGATTGAATAGCTATATACATACTGCTGTATGTTAATTCTTGCCTGTGCTATTATGAAGGAATGATGCAAATGCCATCCCTACTATCTTGTTTGCATTGTTTTTGAAGGACTGATATTATCCATCCCTACGTTTACTTCCTTTTTTTCAAAAGTTTTTCTTTACTTGTTTTTTTAATGCAGGAAGAATGTATTTATAACCAAGTTCTATATACAATGAAGTTCCAACTGTAATATTTATTGTTTATCTATTATTGGCTGGTAATTCCTGTTTCACCATGTACTTAAGTTTTTTTTAAAGGAACATCAAATTCTTGTAAGAAAACTAACTTCAAGGGGTAATGAATTATGATTTTTTTTTTTAATGACTACCAGTTATTAATAATGCTTATAAAAGCGGATACTCCGTTTGAGACTATATCATCTCAGTGAAATTGGTTGACACTATTGTTTTGGTTTTCCAGTTATCATGTAATAAAAAAGAACAAGAAATTCGAACTTTTTGCTATGATATTTACAGACATTCCCTGAACTTGTGACTCAGTCATTACATAGATATTGTTGTTAAAGGAAACACCGTTTAGTATTGTAAAGTTCTGATGACCTATTGAGGTGATATCTAAAATACCATTTCGATGAATAATCCAAGCCATCTCTACATAGGCAGTAATACCGCCTACCTGATAAAACTTTAGGTTCCTCAGTCCGTTCCTGTTTAATGTCTCTAACCCATCAATGTGTTTTGGTGTAGTCCTGCCTATGATGGAACTTCACAGGTTCAACAGAAATATAGTAAGTGTCTTTTGTTGGTTAGGGTTGTGTAAAGTTTAATTGTTTCATCCAATAGTATGTATATTAAATAATTTTTTGAAGTATGCATATATATATAATTAGAGAAGAGATGATTCATAATTTGGTTTCTGATGCTTATTGAAAAACCAGTAAAGAACATGGGTTATTTGGTGCTTATTGAGAAATAGTAATTAACATTTGCTATTTTAGTGTGTTGTTATTTTTGGACATGTACATAACTGGAACTACTGATTATCAATCAGTATTTAGGTATTGAAACTAAGAAATTAATATTCATTAATTTGGTGCTTATTGAGAGCTGATAATTAACATTCATTACTCGGACACTTACAGATATTCAGTAATTAACATTTGTTACTTCATTGATTATTGGAAACCAATAAAAAATAGTGTTTTTGTTGCTTGTTGGGGTAGTTTGTATTTAACCATTTGATGAATAAGATTTAAGTAATACTAAAGTAGTTCTTTAAGAACGAGACAAATTACAGGATTTAACATTTTCCTTGTCTGAAAATGTATTTCAAACAGATATTCACCTCTCTCCACAGAACTGAGAACTGTTATCTTGCACCACTGCAGGAAAAATATCATGCATGTGCCAAGTATTTGAATAAAACTCTCACTTCTACACTTAGTACTGTGTATTGCACCAGTCTATGATGCAATTAGCATTAGACTGTAGCCCGCCATCAACAGGAGGGCAACACATCCTCCATGCACAATACTCCCCTTGAGCACATTTTCAGGTAAAAAAATAAATGTTAACTTCATAAATGCTACTCGCCTATTCACAGAACTATGAGCTAGAATCGCATATTGATACAATGGTAAAAGAACCAGTGTATGTATGGAAAATGAAAAGCAACAAGCTCCTTTTTAAGAATATAGCAGCAGAAAGGAAAACCTTATTGAGCATGTCACCCATTATTTGGGTGGTCCTAGTTAGGTATCATTCAGTGGGAGGCTGCATTCATCTCATGCAGACATGGTAGAGAAGGTAGTACCACAAAAAAACTTCCTGCATGTTGCTAAAGTGTAAGCAGAGTTTAGTGACTGCTCAACCAGTCTGTATACCTCAGGGGGTCAAAAAGTATGTGTAGCATGGCCTGGGCAATAATTAAGGCCATGCAGTATGTGAGATATACTTGTGTGACATACATTCCAAAATAGTCTGGTTCTTAGTGTAGGAGTGACCTGTGCTACCTTTCCAGGTAAATACCCCAGCCATACCCTCTATCAAGGAGTGCATCCATTTGGTCTCATACCAATGGGATTACAGTGATCCAAAGGATAACTCTCCATATCAACCCCCTCCAGCAGCTTGAGACTGAGGAAGCAAGGGTTCTCCCATTCCACTAGCAAAAATTGGGAGGTATGATATGTAGTGGAGAACACTGCAGATGTACATGAACTGAACAGGAATTTTCTATTATCTGCATAAGATCCCACACTTACAGGCTATGTAATGGGCCCCAGCAAATAGCAACAGCAGGTATTACTCCAGACAGGACCACACCTGCAGCTGTCACTTTTGTTTTTTACTTTTATATTCTGATGTATATATATATATATATATATTTATATATATACACATAATGGTGAAGCAGTTTTATGGAAAAACTCCATCCTAACACGGGCACTGAGCACGGAGAGATGGGCTTAACATTTTCTGCTATCCCTCAGTTGATGTTAACATTTTCCGAAACTGAAAATATATTTCCAAAACATACCTACCAACTCTCCTCACACATAGCTTTTCTTGACTTGTACTGCCTTCTATATGCACACATTTTAAGTCGCCAGTAGCTTTGATACTACCAAATATCCTCACATGTATTCACGTGAGACATCTGTACGCTATCATACAAATAATCTTGCAGCAACCCTCCACCAATAGGAGAATGACACAGCTCCTGTTGTCACTTATGCTCTCTCTTACATGCAGCTCATAATCAATTTGAGATTAGGCAGTGCATACAAAAGTGGCCCCCGGAAGTGGGAAGGTTGGGTGGGAAATGTGAGAGGAGGTAAGTATGTATCAGTTTAGGAAGATGTTAACTTTCGATATGATATTTTACCTCCACTTACAAATAGCTAGTATTCCACACTGAGTTGGCAGAGGGTCTGGTGAGAAGATGATCCCCTATTAGAAAGTGCCCAAAGGAAGACCATGGGTAGTGTGAACAAATGAAAGGTAACACTTCTGAGCCAGGTATACTATTTCCTAGATGCAATTGTGTCTCAAAAACAATGGAAGGACCTTCCTAGCTTAATCATGTGTGCACATCCAACATTATCATCACTGTATCTGCTGGTAACTGACATCTAGGGAAAAGTAGGAAGATAGACAGCAAAGTGGGATGCATCTCCAGTCCATCTACAGGTGGCATTTGGAATGTATCATCCAGTCTGTGTTAGGAGGATGGTACCCAGCCACACACGTGTGAAATTAAGGGGAAAAAATATTTTCTTCAAACAGAATTCACAAAACCAAAAAAATTCAAAAGTTATAGTTGAAAAAAAAATACGCAACCAAAGAAAAAATAGTAAACTTGATCAATTAAGCAAAAATTCAGTCTTAAAAGCACCAGAGTGGAGGGTTACTGCATGATCATTTGCATGATAGCATGCATGTGTCTCATGGGAATACACGTGAGGGTAAGTGGGAGTATGAAGGCTACTGGCAAATGAAAAGTTGTGCAATATAAGTTTAGAAAAGCTATTTGTGAGAAGAAGTAAGGTATGGTGTTGGAAAGTGATTTTCAGAGATCAAATTATTCACTGTGAGGTAGCACCATCTACATGTTGGGTTCTTTTGTCTCCAGTAAATTTTTTTTGATAAGTTGAAGATTTTTGTGGGATCTACAAGAAAAAAAAAGTATTATTCAACAACTCTTTTCTTTACAGGAAGATTGGATAATGGCACTTGGAGGGAGACAAAACTCAGAGGTGGAAGAAATGATAATGAAGTGTAAGTAATTTACACAAAGGTGTTGGAGATCTTTCACAACCAGCCTGCAATATCAAATCAAGAGGATGTTGACAGCTATACTCCGGAGAAGCCAGGAGGTGGTTAACTTTAACAGAAGGTGACATGAAAACAAATGAAGGAGTCATTTCCCACAGAGGAATATTTAAGTTGGAAGTGTTGTGTAACCCAAACTGGTAAAGATGGAAATAGAAAATGTAGAATCCCAAGAAAAAAAAAATGTGTGGAATATTTTGAAAGAAAGAAGTGCAAGTGAGATAACAGCAAATTGTTCTAACATGCCAAAGAAGGTGATCAGGGCCTGAACAATCATACAAAAAAGAAGGGGTAGACAATTGGAAAAACATCCAATAGCACCTACCCAACCAACCCAAGTTCTTGTGAAATAAGAAGGGTCAGGGAAGAGAATAAACTGTCCCTGTGAGAAAGAATGTGAGAGGTGTCCATGGCAAAAATATTATTAATTTCTCCTGAATCAAGAAGAAATATGTTGTATATAAAAGATGACACAAGAAAACACGTGTTATCTTTATACATAAAAGGAGGATGTGTAAGAAGCATGAATGAAAAAGGGGTTCCACACCAGAAAAAGATGAGGAAGAGGGCTAAGTATAAATGCTCAGGATAGATCTGTAAAAACTAAAAACCAGACAAAAAAGAATGGCCAGGGAATAGATGAAAGGTTACTGACAGTCATACTGTAATGAAAACACTGTCCCTGAAGCCAGAGAAAAAAAGGACGCAAGATAAAGAAGGATCAAGTGACCTGGTGGAAAAAGAGTAGCAAATACACTAACACTAATAAATCATCCACCTGCATAGATTAGATAAATTGCAAGGATGGATTGCCAACAAGAGTGAGCAAGAAGCTGGACTAGTCTACAAGAAAAAACCTGCCCATCTTGCAAGGAATCAGAAAAAAGCTAGATATGAACATGAAAATGTGGAATGTCATGGTGAAATGTGAACATCCAAAGCTAACATAAAATGGGCTTCTTAAATGAAAGAGATAGAGGCCCCAGGTTCACCAAGAAGCAAAGGAACAGAAATCATAACTGAATTAGTCAAAGAGGGGCAAAGAAAAGAACCTGGCAAGGTGTGCTGTAAATTAAAGAGAGCAACCTAAGAAAAATTTTAAGAGGACAGGTATACAAAAAGAGAATGGACCCAACCAGACTCTGAGGGAATACTGCCAGGAACATGGAGTATGAAAATGACCAAAAAAGCAGAAGCTTGGTGCAAAAGAGAATCACAAATGCATCAAGTAAAGGACTCCTAAAATAGGAATAAAGCACTATAAACACCAAAAGATGTAAAAACAGCTCTGGATGAGACATTTGTTCCAGGTGTGACAGCCAGTTTGCCATAAAATTCAAAGATCACAGTTCATATAAAGCCAATAATCAGATGTTGTTGTCTTGAGCTCAAAAGTGGAGCTTAAGAGAAAGAAGTAGAGGTACCTCCCTATTGGTGGATGTAATAAACAACAGTGAAGTTGTTAAAATAAATCAAATCAGGATGTTCAGATAGTTGTAACAAACTGACCACAACTCAGATACATTGACATGAAAAGACCATTCTACGGGAGGCCAAATACCGAAAGGGTGAAGGTATCCAGAACTACATCCCATTCAGCTATAGACGTGTTCATTAATATGTGGAAGTTCATGCAGGATGAAAGATGATGAATGCTCAGAGTCATGTGAAAAAATTTAAACTATGCCATTGAGGGGGAGAGAACTAGAGGTACATAACCAAGAGAAGGCACTGTATCATAGAGTATGTTTCACTGATCAGTCAGAATCCACTCTGAGGGACAAAAAGAAGCAAAATATCTCAAAATGAACAGAACTTCATGCATAATAATAAAAGGAGAAATTACAACTTTGAAAACTAGAAGTTCTGTATCTCTGAAATGTAATAAAGGTTCAGTCCATCCAGCAAAGAAGGTGACAAACACACCCTCTTGAATCAGATACTGACTCGGAAGCCTGACCAACCAATCCTAATGAGCAGACTCCAAAAGAAGAAAGGAGGTTGTAGCAGATGATGCCTCCAAGGACAGGGCTAGAAGTTCCCAAATGCACAGATAACTGTAGAAATGCAGACCCATTAAGTGCAGTCTCTGTGTGAATGCCCTCAAAGTTAGTGGAAAACAGATGTGAGCCCTGAATGACAAAGAAACTTTGTGGGAGTCAAGGCTTTCTCAATACATGTGGACAAAATGTAAAAGACAGTTTTCCACACAACCAAAGATGAGGGATAGTTCCAGACACAAATGCTCACAGAGCCTGAAGATGGAGTGACACCAGGAAAGAGCCCCAGAAAAGGAACTCCTCTAACAGCCTGCATAAATGGACTTTCCCATAATACAAAAGAGGGAGTATAACTCCAAAGAACAATGTATCTGAATTAAGCAAATACAAGAATCACAGAAGTCTTAAACGAGCAGTATGAAGAACAGGTTAATGTGACCTTGCCATAATAAGGGTGTTAGGGGAATAATATAGAGCCTCAGAAATAAGTAAGCAAAAAATGAAGAGCAGGTTGAGAATAAAAAGAGCCAAAGTACGAGAAGAAAAATACCTAAACTGGAAGAGGAAATTCAAGGGATAGGAGTATCAGAAAAGAGGAAGAACTCCAGTCACAGACTACAGAGAAAGAAGATGATATCCATAGAGGACATGACAACTGAGAGTTAACAGAAAGCATAGACTGAAAAACTCTGCAATAATGCAACAAGTAGGTGAGGGAAGAAGAGCAAAAACACCTTGTGAGTTGAGGTGCATGCAAGAAGCCCATCTGAGAAAAAGCAGAAAACAATTGGAATAAAATAACAAATGTCAAATACCTGAACAAAGGTGGATGTTATCTGATTCTTGTTAAGAAAGAGTAATCAAAAGCAAAGTTAGTTTGTGGGAAAATTTGGCCAAAAATGTCCAAAGACAAGGCAGGCTCAGTAGAAAGTACAGAAGCCTGGATCTGAGATGATCTAACCACATAATGTACAATGGTGGTAACACTGCTCACCATCTGAATAATGCTAGTCACAAATGAAAAAAGAAGAGTCTGGACCTTTGAAAATTTCAGAAATGTGAATATAGAAAATCATATGCAATAAAATTCATGAAAGTGAATTCATTGAGAATGTATGTTTTGAATAGTTCTGGTATGTCCACAGTACTTAGGCCTTAGCAATTTTGTATTGAGATAATTGTAAGTAAGTAGTGAAACTCAAATACTGGGTTAAGAACAATGGGGAATAGTCCTATGAAAGAAACCAATATCACAGATTCAGAAGCATGTGTCCTAAAATCTTGTAATTTAATTAAGTGAAGAAATCAATACAAGAAAATATAACCATTTATATCAGAAGCTGTAACTGAAAGTTTAAAAATTTGTATCATTCTTTCTTGAAATCAAGAAATTAAGGGTAAACAAAATGATAACTTCTTGATTGTTAATTAAAATTTTATAATAATATGTGCAAAGGTTCATGATTAATTTCTAAAATGTCTAAATTACTAGCAGTGCCAAGGTGAAGAATCAGCATTTGGTATATAGAATGTGATCAAGAAGACTACTGGGCACGAAGGATGTGTCCCCCTTCTACTGGTGGAGGTCTTTAGTCTGATGACTGACACAGTACACTCTATTACACGTAGGGGTGAGAGTTTTGTTCGAAGTCTTGGCATATACGCAAAAAACGTTTTCAGCAGTGGCACAAGGCAATAGCTTTAAGTTCTAAGGAAAGGTGAGTAGTATGTCTGAAACAAATGTCACCATAACATGAATTAAAATTATGTACATCAAGATCGGAGCTAGATTATGTGGTATGCCAAACATCCACATGCATGGGGCTCAGACTAGAAAGAGACCCATGATAGCAGCATAATGAATGAATGAAGTTCCTTGAATGAATTGAGGTATAGTTTAGGTTCCTTAAAAAAATGTGAAAATTTCCTTAAATTACTATAGCTAAATGTTTTCCATTGAAATGATAAAATTATCAATAAAAATGTTATGAATCTCATGATTTTAATATGTTACAATTTAGAAATTAAATTGTCATTATTGAGTGTTTACAGTTTACACCTCAATATCCTTGAAAATTCCTTTGAATAACAAAATTTCCTTGAAAGTGGGAGTGGAAGCACTCATACGCCAAATACCATATTATAACTGACTCAGAGAGCAGACTGCTGAATATGCATATGAAACTACCTACCAGACATGCATGAAATAATTAATCACTTAATGATATGTCTTTTGTAAACCCTTTCATGCCTGCCCATGCTAGGTATAACCTGGAGAAAATGTAACATCACTTTTTAAAAAATTATTTGTGATTTTTCCAAAAATAAATTTAAAATAGAAATGTTGAGACTTTTTATGTATATTAACATTTGGTTTAGTTTATGCAAATTTGATCCTAACTGTCGACTGTTTGAGTTTCTCCTTGAATGTTGGGTTTGTGATTGAGGGGCCCATAACATTTGCTGTGTGTGGGGCCCAAGATACACTTAACCCATCTCTGGTCAAGACACAAGAGTGAATTAAAAAAAAATTAACATGGAGGAAAAATAAAATTATATATATGTTTTGATATGTATGTATGTAAATACATATGTATCAGTTCAAAATATTATTACACATAAGCGTGGGAACAATTTTGAAGTTTAGGTGCTGAATGTCATAAAATGTAGAAAGGTTTTGTATAATATACACATTTTGAGGTGCAGCATTATCTTCTTTGATTGATAAGTAACTCATGCAGTTTTTAGATTAGGAAAATAATTGTCATATATGTATATAACTTCAGTTTTTTCTGGCTCAAAGTTTGTCAATTCTTTTAGCATGGAGTAGTTACTGCATCGAGAGTAAAATACAGGAAACAATATAGGTACTTGTCTCTTTAATCACAGATTAACAAATATTTACATCTGGCATTATGTAACATATCTAAGTGTATCTAATGTGATGTGAAAGAAGCATCACACCAGGTTGCTTTTATACACATATGCTTAGATCAATATAAAGTATTGTATGTAGAAATGCTCCACTCCCAGTGATTCCCCTGCTAAATTTAAATACAGTAATAATAATGTGCCTATCATCCAAGTCTATGGATACTGAAATAGAAAAAGAAAAGACACGTGAAAAACACATCAGCCCATAAATTGTTCAATAAAGATGTAGAAATAATAAAATATATTCCTCTATCAAACACTTAAACCCATCACTTAGTAAATGCAGCAAACACCCCCCACATCAATTCAACAGTATTGGGTTTCATACTTTCATTTTCCATGTCTAAATGTAATAGTTCACTCACACGTTTCATAGCCACTTCATAATCATCATCAGACAAAGGAGAGAATGCATTCTCTAAAACATCTGATGAATGGGCCAGCAAAACCAAAGAAAGTATTCTTTTGTCCAGGCGGTGGGGATCGTTCACCCATCTTCCTAAAACAGCTTCTTGAACCTTCTTTACCAATTTGTTCTTTGCAGTATTATCAGTCAGTGGGTGTGTTGTCATGTCAAAGAGAAGAAAATTCTGTTTTTCAGTAGTCAGTACACCTTTGTCTACCAGATTCTTGGCTAGGCGCTCCCTCACATTTCGAAGTTGATAATGTAGCTTTAGAGGGTTCCAGGTTTCACCTAAACAAGTACAACATAATTCATAGTTGTCTTAAAAGACAAATTTAAACCTTAAAACCTAATTATATTGTACTTAAGTGATTGTTTTGTTCTGAGACTACTTCCATGTATACTACACAAACACATCTAAGAATGTGCATGGACAACCCACAGGTAACTGCAAATCACCAATAGTATAATAACTATCTTTAGTTACCCAAGTCACACAATTTAAAAGTCAAGTACACTGTTAATGTGGGTCATGAATAAGAAACTAGTAACAGTTATGCTTGCTACACAAATTACAATGTATACATTTTAGACTTTCAGGCTTGTGTCACTCACCAATAAAAATATTTTTTTAAATAGATAGAATATAATAGTAAACAAAAAACCAGAAATATAACATGCATAAACTTAAACGAATAACACTTCAGACATTAGTATAACTGTGAAAATAATGAGTTAGCAAAAAGAAATCAATCACACAAAAAGAAGGATCAGACAATCAGAACCAAAAAACAAAACATAGGAGCTCATATTGACGAATGTTTCAAATACCTATATTATGCAATAAGTAAAGCAAAGTTACTGAAACACAAGTGTACATGATAAGACTGCTGCACAGAGAGAGAGAGTGCAAACTTGATGGGATAACTTATCAGTTATTAGATTCATTACACCAGAAACATGACAGACTCATTGCTATTAAGAATGATTTCAACTCAAAAAATCTAAAATTGAAAATATGAAAGCTCAAGATCTGTGACCTACTACATTGCCACATGTGAAAAACCAGTAAAGTTGTTTAAGTAAAAAATAACAACATGACCCAATTAAAGAAAAAGTAGTTTAAAGCATGCTCAATGGATAGTCAACAACTCAAAGAGATTTTTATGGAGTTAAGATTAAAGTGCTACCATTTTCATCACTTATATTCTCACTACAACCAGCTATCCAAGTTATACTGATACAACATTCCTATAAGATTTAGAACCTCCACTATTGATGACTTTGTGATACCTCACATATACATGTAAAATACTCCATACACTCTCTGCTGGGTGCTAGTATAGCGTGCAGTCTATCAGGACTTTTACACTATAGCGTGCGGTCTACCGAGACTTTTACACAATAACGTGGGGTATGATCATCATATAAATAAAACATGTTGAATAATAGCAGTACAAAACCAGTATTAATGATATTAATGATGAATAATAGCGGTCTACCTTCATCATTAATAAATTATTTAGCAGTGTAAATATCCCATTAATAGCAGTCTACCTGGGATATTTACACTGCTAAATAATCTATTAATGACGAATAATAGCAGTCTACCTGGGATATTTACACTGCTAAATAATTTATTAATGACGAATAATAGTAGTCTACCTGGTATATTTACACTACTAAATAATTTATTAATGATGAATAATAGCAGTCTACCTGGAATATTTACACTGCTAAATAATTTATTAATGATATTAATGATGAGTAATAGCAGTCTACCTGGGATATTTACACTGCTAAATAATTTATTAATGATGAATAATAGCAGTCTACCTGGAATATTTACACTGCTAAATAATTTATTAATGATCATTATTATGATAAAAAACAAAATTGTGCTACATAATTATTTTTAATGACATACACTTCGTACCACATACTTAAAAATGATTTACATTTAAATCCTTTAATGATATACAATTCGTAAATCATTTACAAATGCCACAAATAAATCATCTGAATCTTTTCTTAGCACTTTCCAGCAATTGTGATCAAGGTGTGATTGAAACAGCTCAATGTTAACGCCTCTCATTTTCTTTAGAATGAGTATCTTAGCATCCAACCATGATCGTTCAATCGCTTGCATGTTTGCTTCTGTCACTGGATCCACATAATTTTCTTGATGGTTCACCGTAAAATGACTGTAACGGGTCAGGTGGTAGAGTACGGATACTGTGGTAGACTGCACGCTATAGTAGCACCCTCTGCTGTGTGACTCACTAAATAAATTCTGTAAATTCTTAGTTACCATACCACATGTACTTATAAAATACTTAAATTTTACATTCAAATCATGTAACTCACCACTAAGATATGCAATCCAACTCTGTAAGGCCTCTGGAGGACTAGTCTCCTTAATGTGTTTCAAAGCTTGATCCAACAAGACGTCACCAGTGGGTGTGTCATTTTTGATTAAAACCTTTCTCACCAAAAGGCTACGCCTCCGCATCCCAGCTTTCTCAAGTTCTATTCTCCCTCTTAAAGCCAGTTCTATAAGTATACACCCTCGAAGCCCAAACGATATACAATCATTCCAAAAGGATGTGTAGCCCTGAGGAAAAGCAGTGATAACTTTACACATACATATTGTTAAGAAAAAATGGTTTAAAGTTTGCATATTAACTTGCATATTTAATTAATTAATCCATTATAATAGGTGTCATATATGTTTAAACATGTACAGTAACTTATTTAACTTCTCGCATATACATGCCAACTGTGTAGACCTACTGCATGTCTTATATGATAAAACAGTAGAGAAAATCTAAAATTTAGAAGTTCAGCTTCAAGTACTGAACAGAAGCATATATATATATATCTGAACTTCACAAACATCCACACATCTGATGAACAGAAGACAATGTTAACCTGAATTGTAAAACATACACACACATACTGCAGGAAAAGCTGTGTTACAATCGCTTCACAAACATTCACAGATCTAATAACAGAGAATACATTAGCTTGCTATATTTCTTGAAGATACACTTTATAAATTCAGTATTATAGTAACATACATACATACACATATACTGCAGGGAGAACAATGTTAACCTTCACTTTACAAACACTCATTCAACAAGGAAAAGGATGCTAGATGAGCTTCAAGTGCATTTACACACACACATATACTGCAGGAAGGATCATATTAACCTTTAGTTCACAAACATTCATGCATCTGTTGAACAGAACACAATGTTAGCTTGAAGTACATTAATATACATGCACACATACTGCAGGAAGGATACATGTTCATTTTTGCTTCACAAACATCCACACAACTGGTGAACAAAACATTATGTTAGCTTGAAGTGCATTAATAAACACACAAATACTAAACATAAACCATCTTAATCTTACTACACAAGTATTTGTACAACCATTGAATAAAAGACTATATTAGCCCAAACTGCATGAACAACAAAATATTTACTGAATTTAAGACTATGCTAACCCTAACCTCACAAACATTCACACAGCTATAAGGTAGAAGATTGTGGTCATCAAAATAAAGCTATTGCAAAGGTCTCCACACTACTCGGTATTTATATAACAAAGCAATATTGTATTTATTTTCTGTTATCAATAATCAAACAGGATAAAACAAACTGATTTAAACATTTTTTTCTTGATAATGTTATTTTTGTATTTTCTTTGTGCATGATTTTATGTCATTGATTGCCCACAATCTTAAAGTACGTTCTTGAATTAGATACAAATGATTTTTGAGGGTATCTTTCAGAGTTGATTTATTTTTAAATTTTAATGCTAATCTAGACCTGTATCAAAAAATAATACATCTGGAATGTTTTTTAATAGCTGATCAGTTTTGTTTTTGTTCAAAATCTTTTGTGGTATAATGACTTGTAGCATATATATAAGCAAAACAGATTGATATGACATAATACAACACTTACCAGCACCCCCGATTTAAAATATATTATCTAATATATTACCTGAATGTGCAAGTTTTAGCCAAACAAGCAAGTCTGTTGTACATAAAAAATCAGGTGTGTTACTAGTTTTTATACTACAGATATGTCTGCTACAGTCAGTCTGACACAGACTTTGAAAAGTCGATGTTCATGTAAAGAATAAAAATTATTTTGTCCATCTTACAGTTTGCAAACTGCATTTGCATAATCTCTAGCATATAGTAAATGCACATAGTTAAAGTTTTTTCCGTAACCCTGTATACTGTATCTGGTATTTTCTCTACTAACATGAATTGTTGCAAAATTAGTAATGTAGGGTAACTAGTAAAGTACAAGTACTATACAAGGTAGGGGCATGCACACTCTGACCTCTGTAGGGTTAATCAAAACAGAAGAATTAAAAAACTGAAGTGTTGTTCTTCAACATATGAAACAAACTATCACACCTAAGGTATGGGTTTGTGATATTACATGTTGCTCAAGTCATGTTGACAGGTGCGTCAAAAATAAGCTATTTTTATATGAAAAGCACATCAGTCACATTGCTATAAATATATATAAACATATGGAAACATCTGTTCCTGAGTGTGTACTTCACAAGTGGTCTTAATCTAGTACATGTACTACATCATTTTACTCAGTCTCCCAATTTCTTATCACCTTAAAATATATCTACAAGCACATTAAAGATAATATTAAAATACTCATCAGAGCCCAAATGTTGTTCTGCTAAATTGCTTATTATCATTTTCTCACTACTAAAAATAATGTCTAAAATAGCATCCATACTGAAAGATTCAAATTTCAAGGGAGGAAAAAAATCCCAAAAGAGTTTAGTTCAAGAAACTTAAAGATTACAAAATTTCCCTGTCACTTTCAATAAAATTAAAGAGTTTCTCATAACAATAGACAATTTACAATCAAATCAGAAGATTTGTAAAAAAATTTTAATAAGCATCTTTTATCTTTTTGCTTCCAAAATTTTAGCCTAAATGCACTCCATGTTTTTGGCAACTTATTGGTAACCAAAAACTACAAATTTAATTACTGTAAAACCTTGTTAATCCAAATTCATTTCTAATGAAGTACTTCTTCCAAAGTATTGAGAGATAAAGTTGGTGAAATCAATCACTTTGAATATAATAACCACTCTCTTAATAACATGTTATCGATTAATAAATGCACAAGTGCAAATGAATAAGTGTGCATGCAACTGTATGTACAATTAACTTTGTAGTTTATCACTGTATATGTCATCAGTAATTATATTAATTGCATAGTCAAAGTAGGATATTGTCATTATCTTCACACAATTCATCATTTTATTCAAGCTGATTACTAGAATACACAATATACAGTACATGAATTTTGTGTATAAACCAACATAATTTTTTAATGATGGTGATATTTCTATGGGTTTTTGTTTAGGAGCACTGTGATTTGACATGACCATAACATACATCACTCTCATGACCTCTATATGTCTGTTACATTTTATATGTACATCCCTCCTGTAAAAGTCATTCTCAGAACTAGTATCTAAACCAGTACCCACTACGAGTGCAGGTGTTATGTGATGAGTAATTATCACCCTGTTTCTGTTCTAATCTACCCCTACTTCACTCCTGTGAAGACAGGTACAGATTACTGAATCATGTAACATGGAATTGCATGTTTGTTATAAGAACTAGCTGTTCAAATTAAGAATGCAATTATACAGATTACTGATTAAATTTCCCAATGTGAAGATCTGTAGACACGAACAATCACCCAGATTTTCAGTGTCTAAACTAATGAGAGTTCACTTTACTTACTTTTAAGAATTTTAGTAATTACATAAAAAAAACTTAGCTGGTATTAAAAGACTGTTGATTTGAGCTCCTAGGATTTCCTTTTTTTTGTAATGAGAGTGTAACTTTTACTGACAAACAATTTAAATTTATTTTTTAATTTCAGAGATTTTTAGCATTTGCCTGTTGAATTATTTTTCATTAACTTTTGTTTTTGCAACATTCCTCTCCAAATAAGGTAGTATATAGACATATTTTTTCTATAATTATTAATTATTTTATTTTTATTCTAGCTCTTCTCTTCTTTTTTAAGTTAGCTATTCATTTTTATACACTGAAATTAACAAAATAATTTATTAGCTTATGTGCTTAAATGAAATATGTAAATGTGCAAATCTTGGTTTTATTACTGTTCATAAATCTATTTTGTTGTAGTGTTCTTTATATTATGTTGTATCACTTTACAGAATTTATGTGTTTGTTGGTTATCTTTTACTATATATATAAAGTAGCTGATGTATTTAATTGAGCCACTATAAATTCATGCTGAATGAAAAGTCAGATTAGCATTTATTTTTTCCTCCACAATGTTAAAGGAAGAGTTGGTTCCTGCTGTGGGAAAGATTACAACACAAGTTAAGGTGAAAGAAGGTCACTCAACCTGTCAAGAGTCAAGCAAAAACATCATAACATAAAATATGGACAACAAGGAGCTATTTGGTCTTTCATGGCTATCCTTAAATAAGGCTATCCTTGAGAAAAGTAAGAACTTAAATATACCCTTTATTTTTCATGAAATCATCTATTCCCATTAGACTCCCATCAAATATTGACCTCTGCTACTGCAGACTGAAACTCTTTCAATAAGTTAATCACCCTGTTAGAAAAATAAAACTGTGTTAAATGGAACCTAGCCTGTCTTTCCTAAATCTTAAGCTTTGTCCTCTCATCCTATCATTTTCAGAATATAGCACAAAGAAATTAGAAGCCATTATCCTATCTGTCCCCTGGATAATCTTGTAAACTTTAAAACATCACCTTTTACCCTTTCCATCCATGGAATCATCTTTGTAACTTTCTTTGAACCATCTCCAATAAGTCAATAATGTTTCTTAGATATGGAGTCCAAAACTTATAACCCCTTTTATAAAAAGCCTAACTGTATTTCTTTAGTTTGCTGACTCAAGCTGTGCTGATGAGTCTTGAATATGTGAAACTGCAATCCATAGCAGAGGATACAGCCAATCAAGTAATACATTAAGCCTTTGAGTCACAGATTGTCTTTTCAATTTCATCTTTGGTGGAAAAGAAATATTTAACCTATTTATATAACATATTAGCATTATCATTCGCAGCAGCACATTGCTTCAATGGTTTGAGTGATTTATCCACCACTAAGCCAAGATCCTTTGTGTAGATTTCCATCTGTATTCTAAGCATAATCCAAATAATAATGTCCCAAATGCATTACCTTGCACTTTGTACAATTAAAGGTCATCTGTCAAACATTTGTCTAATCTACCAACTGATTCAAGTCACACTGTAATACCTCAACACCCTTAATGATATTGGTAAAGGAATAACAAGAAAACTGGTTATATTTACAGATGATACCAATATGCACTTCATATTGTACTAAAAACACTGTCATGGAGAGAGAGAGAGACTTGGACTATTTGGTGAATTGGGCTAACACATGGTGAAGTTCCTTGTAATGTTAATAAGAATAAGGTTATGCATAAAGATGATCACAATTTCAATTATTCTTATATGCCTTCTAAATAACATACATTAAGAACTCATAAGACAAACAGGATTTTAGGCTGTATACATAGAAAGACTGTGTACAAGTTAAAGAAAATTGTCATTTCTTTCTATAAAGCACTGGTTAAACCTCATTTCTGCTATTCTATTTTCTACCTCTATCCTACTCCAAACTACATAAACACCTTTTCCTTAAACCTAGTCCTGATTTCTAAAATATTCAAGCAAACTCCTCTTAAGCTTCTTCTATATTTTATATTTTACTGCAGCTGGAGACAAATTAATCTGTAGCCTGAATACTCCTTATTTTAAACTTGTATCCTCTGCTTCTGATCTTACTGCCTTAACATCATTTGGATTTATAAATCCCTTAAAAACCTCAGTCATATTCTTCTGCACCCTACTCCTCTCTAGTAAAAACATGTTAAAATATTTTAACCTATCCTACAAGATAGCCCCTTCAAACCCAGAATCATCCTTGTAGCTTTTCTCTGAACCCACACCATAAACTTAGCCTCCATATTAATATTATTCATGTAGTAAGGGGACCAATATCACTCCAAATGACAGCTCAAGGCTTATACAACATTCTTTTTCCTATATTCAAACTCCTATAAATAGAACCAATAACCCTATTTGCTCTTTTCATCACAGCTAAGCACTATGAATACAATTATTATTTTAACTAAAACATTTAAAAAACCTCTTTATCTTTCAATCCCAACAGGAGAACTTCCTCCATCAAAGTTAAACGAGTTTCTTTAGCATCAACATCTTCTTCACTTTCTATATATTTTTTATCTTGATCCTCATCCTTATCGTATGATCCTAAGCCATCGCGATCACTGGACTGAGAAGATGAAGCAATGTTTTTTCTTTGCACCAAACCTTTCGATTTATTCATGCTCTTTGTCAACTGTAACTTATTTTACTAGCTGGGAGAAGGGTGTTCGTGGCACAAGCGTAGCAAAAAGAAATAAACAATGAAATTATGCTTAGCAGTAGTATTACAAGTGAGTACTAACACTACACAGTACTATTACTATTAGTAGTTACTCAAGTAAGTACTGGTAATGCCTACTACTTGCTTAATTAACAATAACGAGTATTTTCACAAAAACATATTGCTTGTTAGTCATATAGAAACTATAACTTTCCTAAGCACGCAGTATATAATACTTTTAGCTCAAGTTAAAAGTTATTGTCGGCTACTTCTCTTTCTTTCCCTCTCTTCCTTGGCACTACACAATCTCTATATTGTTTGTTGACGAAGACACTCCTAGCAATCCCTCTGGTGGCTTAAACATGTTTTACCTAATATAGTGACAACAAATATATTACAACGCTGTATAGTCCGCCAGTGGCACAGCGGTAAGTCTGAAAGCTTATAACACTAAAAACCAGGTTTTGATACCCGTGGTGGGCGCAGTACAAATAGTTCATTGTGTAAATTTGTGCTTAACTACAAATAAATAATAAAACAACACTGTATTTTATAAGAAAGAAAACATCATAAACAGTTGTTGTTGTTGTTGTTTGTTATTCAGCACAAAGCTATACAAAGGGCTATCTGTGCTCTGCCCACCACGTTGTAAGTCCGCAGACATACCACTGTGCCACTATGTTGCTTCATTAACCAACATGCTGAGCAATTGATTTTGTCATTCTATCAAAGAACAGCTTAAAATATATTGTTACGTCTCCGTTCGTTAGTTAATTTTCCGTAAATTCGTTCCGACGAAACTTTAGCGACACAAGTCCTTTCTTAAATAAAGCTGAGTTATTCTTTCCGAATACAACTTTAAGATACACTTAATGTCAACAGCCG
>NW_013673244.1:19408-20118 GCF_000517525.1 Limulus polyphemus
ACTTGCTTTTAAAAAAATGAATTATTGCCTTCAAATCTTGATCTTTCTCCTGCTCTGCTTTAATATCGATACCTGGTCCCACTTCATCATCATCAACTCTTTCAGTCACTTTGACTTCACATTGATGGCACCTAATTAGTTCAACTTCTCTTTTAACAGTTACCGGAACTTGGCCTTTGTTATTCCCAAACGTCATTTTATTAAAATCAATTACAAACTTCCTTGGTAGTAGATAGTCCAATGATAATATGCATTCATCTTCAATGTCAGCCAAGTATACTTTCTGTCTGTCCTTTATGCCCACGAGCTCAATAGTTACCCACACTGGTCCCCACAACCTTGCAGAATGTCCTGTCATACTACAAAGCTTCTTGTATGGCTTCTGGTACTCCTTCGTGATCTAACACCTTGATGCTCCCAAAGGTTTGATGAGATGCAGAATCTATGACAAAGTTGCACCTTTGGCCATCCAGCTTTCCTGTCACATAGACACTGTGTGTGCTTGGCATTTTACACCTAGCTGTTGGGACTTTCATGATGGGGTTTGGTGAGCGTCCCTCAACACCAACTACTACTGGTCTTGAGGCTGACTTGTTGCTAATATTCTTCTTACACTAGCTCATCATATGTCCTTGCTCCCCACAGTTCCAACAGCTTTTCTGAGTAGCAGCCATTCCTGCTGTGGCATCTCCCCTGTGTTGAAGTTGCCA
>NW_013673244.1:20336-32144 GCF_000517525.1 Limulus polyphemus
TTCTGTATGGCTTCTGGTAGTCCTTCGTGATTTAACACCTTGATGCTCACAAGGGTTTGCTGAGATGCAGAGTGTATGACAAAGTTGCACCTTTGGCCATCCAGCTTTCCTGTCACATAGACACTGTGTGTGCTTGGCATTTTACATCTAGCTGTTGGGACTTTCATTATGGGGGTTGGTGAGTGTCCTTCAACACCAACCACTAGTGGTCTCCTTGAGACTGACTTATTGGTAATGTTCCTCCTACACTGGCTCCTCATATGTGCTTGCTTCACTTGAATCTTAAGTTGTGGAGTGTCCAAGGCATCTACGAACTGATCCCTCAGCAATAACTTGAGGACATCGAGTGGTGCAGTTGGGTAGGCCTTGTGTGCCATGCTTTCCAAGTCCTGAGCCAGCTCTTGCAGGCTCTTCCCTTTAGCATGGACTCTCGTCCTAAACCTAGCCCTGTAGACTTCTGACTGATTTTGGGTTTCGTCCCTGTGTTCTAGAGCCGCTACCAGTGCTCTATAGTTGTGTTTGTCGTCTGCTGACAACTGTCCAAGTATTTCCAGTGGTTATCCCTTCAAGCTCGTTGCCAGATATACTGCTTTCTGCTCCTCTGTCCATCCATTCATCTCTGCCAGTAGCTCAAATTGTGCTCTATATGCTTTCCACCGTGCTTTCCCATCGTATTCCTGTGGTTTCCTTCATACTGGATCACTCCTATTACTCACATTCATATCTGGAATGTGACTTCTAACGGGACTGAATATGTCTACATTAGGGTTTTGCTGTGGGGTCTGGACGGGGCTTGCCATTGTCTGGGGCTGATTAAGTCGACGGTTAATGTGTTCTCCTTGTGTGTAAGACAATAAATCATCCTTTAATGTAACTAATTCGCTTTTAAATTTACTAATGTTTTCCATTTGTACTTCTTGCCAGTGTTGTAGTCTCTCTTCTTGATTATTTTCTTTCTCCTCCAATAGCTGTTGTAATCTCTCTTCTTGTTTATTTTCTTTCTCCTCCAATAGCTGTTGTAATGTCTCTTCTTGTTTATTTTGTTATTCGAGCTGCCACTGTTGCAAGTTTTCTTGCCACTGCTGTAATCTCTCTTCTTGTTTATTTTGCTGTTCGAGCTGCCACTGTTGCAGGTTTTCTTGCAACTGCTCTAATCTCTCTTCTTGTTTCTTTTCTCGTTCTTCTTGTTTCTTTTCTTGTTTATTCTCTCGTTCTTCTTGTTTCTTTTGCTGTTCTTGTATTGCTGCCATCAAATCTGCTAAGCTGTAGTTTGATTTGCCGCCTCTCGTTTCCATTTTTTCTCGCCCCACTTTCTGATACCAATTTGTTACGCCTCTGTTCGTTAGTTAATTTTCCGTATAATTTCTTCCCGAATAAACTTTACCGATACAAGTACTTTCTTAAATAAAACTGGTTTATTCTTTCTGAATACAACTTTGCGATACACTTAATTTCAACAGTCGCGGTATAACAAACGCTACAACTCACAACGAACGTCTCACGTGCCCAACAATATTCTCTCTGTCCGCAGTTCAATAACTCAATACCTTCCTCGCCTCAGTTCTTACTGGTTTATATATACAAGACTACACTATATCTAGAAGGATCCCGAGATTTAAGGAAGGGACGTGAATGCTCGAGAAGGACGTGGGGTGATATTGGTCACGTGACCTCCGCTGACGCAACAATATATTTGAATATAACTGTGAAGATAGTGATCATGATGTCAAGGACAAAGAATGATAAAATTACTTGAGACTATGAAATTATTAAAACAGGATCAGGAGGATCATGAGAGAAAAGTTTTTAAAAGTACCAAAAAGCACATGGTGGATAATTAAAAGATGACCAGAAAATTAGAAGAAAGGAATATGAAGATAAATGAAAATGAAGGACAAATGTACAGGAAAATAAAATAGGGTCGAGAACAAAGAGATAAAATATTAGAAGAAAGGGACAAAATGTTAGAGAACAAATAGTGAAATAAAACAGCCAAGAAAAATAAGAGAAGATCAAAAAGAAAGTGAAGAAAAATTAGAAGAGAGGGACAAAAAACTAGAAGAAACTGACAGGAATTTAAGAAAGGAGTTCAAGGAAAGGAACATACTGTTTAGAGAAGAGTTAAAAATGATAATAAATCTGATTGCAGACAACTTCAATAAAGCTATAGAAGACTTATAGGAGGATTACAACAACTTTGAAGACAAAAGTGAAGTAGAAAAAGCACGGATGACCGAACACAACATCTAGAAAAAGAATTATTAAATGTTAAGATTAAACCAGCCATGCCTGTTTCTGCATGGGCTAAAAAACTCTTACTGAAAAAACCATATGCTACAGGATATGGGATGAGAGAACTTATTTGATCTATACTTATAGCAACTACTAATATGTCATATCTTACTGAAGGCCTTTCTTGAACTACTCGAGCCATGATATTATTAAATCAGTTCTAGAATTTAGTTGATGAGTTCAACATTGGCCAATAAGAAACCAACAGATTTTGATAAGAAGATGCCATGGAAGTCATAATAGGGTCAGTGTGAAATAATGTCCAGAGTGAAAAACAAATAATCCATCTTGCTGCTTATCTAAAAGGTTAAGCTTTGACAACATAACTAACCTTCCAACTGAGAGCTGTAATGACTGTCAATCATTGGTAGTAGCCTTACGAAACAGGTTTGGAGTGTTGCACCAGAAAGAAGTATCCAGAGTGGAGTAACATTCCAAAATAAGTTATGGATGAAAAAAGAGACCTTAGCCAAACTTATGGAAAATTTAAAAAGGTTTAACCAACAATCTTACCAAGATACTCCTTATGAAATGATGGATTTGTTGGTGTCCGGTTTTTATATATGGATGGGCATATCATTGTGACTTGTTGATGATAAATTTCAACAATAAACAAAAAGCACACACTCCACTTGTTTTAAAATAATATATTTAAACAAATCAAACATATATTCAAATGTTCATTACACAGTTAATCAGCACAGTTGTATCCAGAGCTTTAAATAATCATCCCTTTTCGTCAAAGTCCACACAGGCTGGTTCAGTTACTTTAGAACACAAATGACAAAACGAATTATTCTCCTCCAATCTGTTGTTACAATAGAATCTGCGAAAATTTCACTTTAAAAAATGCTGTATATATAAAGCTAAACTTACAAACCCAGGCCTAGATTTTTCCACACACTATGAGATAATATGATGTAATAATACTCGAGAAAAACTTAGAATGTTCTAATAACATGATGCAATAATACAACATAATACAATTTATGACAGTCGGACTACACCATGTATGATTCACACATTTACATAAACAAATCTGTGATAAATTATCGCTTCTAAAAATAACCAAATTTAACACTCGAACAATGCTTAAATTAAAACAGTTGTATATATCTAACAATAAGTCCTCTTCAAGAGAAATATTTGCAATATTTTTATACTATACACAAAGACTGTTTTCAATTCGTGCACAAAGTCTACTCATACAATCTGCACCAACATTTGCAGTCCTCTTGATGGCGCCAATGCAGAACCTATAGTTCTGGAGGTACAACACCTACCTCATGATTCTCGCACTGTCAATTTTGCACCTCTGGATGTATGCAAGTGGCCGATGGTCTGTTTGGATGATAAACTTATTCCAATAGAGGTAGCTATGGAATTTATGGATGATAATTATGATTGCCAGACACTCTCGTTTAATCACAGAGGTGTTCTTCTCAGTACTCATCAGCTTTTTACAGACATACATTACTGGAAACAGTTCATCCTCATGTTCTTGCAGAAGTACTGCTACAATTCCAACATCTGATGCACCGGCCTGAATGATGAACAGTCTGTTGAAGTCTGACATTTTAAGGATTGGCAAACTTTTTAACATGTTCTTCAACTTCTGAAATGCCATCTGCTTTGGTTGTTCCCCTTCATTTTGTTGGTTTGGCCTTTCTTGGTCAGATCCATCAGTGATGCAGCAACTTCAGTATAGTTTGGGATGAATAGTCTATACCATCCTGTTAACCTCAGGAAGAATCTAACTTGGTCATTTGAACTAGTTCTTCTTGTATATGGGTTAGCTTCTCTTCTTCCATGGCTATCTGTCGTTTGCCAACCTTGTGTCCAACAAAGTCCAGTGCAGAATAATCAATGCAGCAGTTAGAAGGTCTGATGGTCAGACCTACTACCCTTACTCATCTAAACAGCTCTCTGAGTTTCTTCAGGTGGTCTTTCAACCTGGTTGTGTGGGTCAGAATGTCATCCACATAATGCTCAGTGTTAGTGTGCAACATCTTCCTCATCATGTAGTTGAATGTCGCTGCTAAGTTGACCAATCTAAATGGCATCCTCTTGAACTGGTAGCAAAGTTTGTATTCTCTTTGGATTTTGTCTCCATCGGGATCTGCCAATAACCTTTACTCACTTCGTTCTTGAAAAAGAACTTGGCCCCACCTAGTTTCGCTATGACAGCATGAGATTTGCCAATAGATTTGAAGTAGAATTTAATCACGAGGTTCAGCTTTTGGAAGTCTATGCAGAAGCAGTTTAAGCCATCCCTCTTCTTCACAATTACCACTGGTAAACATTTGGCTGAATTTGAAGGCTCAGTGATTCCAGTGTCTCAAATGTTTGCTTGATCAGGTCTCTCATCATATAGGGCATCTGGTAGGGCATCACAGTGACTGGATCCCTGGTCATGGTCTTGATCTTCTGTTGCACAAGGTCTGTCTTGCTTGTTCTATTTGTGAAGACATCTGAATATTGGCACAGTAGAGGTCTTAGCTCTTCCTTCTGCTTGCAAGTCAGTTCTTCACTGATTTTGACATCGTTGTACATCTCATCTCCACTCAGCAGTCTTAGAGGTGAGGGCTATGCTATTAATAAAATGTATAATATAATTGACAGGAAAACGTGTATTACAGGCACAGAACATAAAGGTATTTTAAAATCTATAAATAATTGTTACTATTGCTAGGAGTATTAGAAATAAAACTTATTATTTCAAGCAATTATGGAAACTGAGGATTTTGATATTATGGGTATCACTGAGACTTCGTTGGATTTGAATAATTTTGATGAGAGAATTTGTTTTGAAATACCAGGCTACAAGTTATTTACTAGAGATAGATTACTGAAAAAAGGGGAGGAGTAGCTTTAAATGTGAGGAGTGAATTACATCCTTTTGTGTTAGAGCATACTAAAGAAAATAGACTGAAGTAGAGTCAGTTTGGATTAGTGTTAGTTGATATAAAGAGAAAAGCCTTGTAATTGGGATTTTTTATGGACCACAAGGTCAGAATGTAGAAATTAATGAGAAATTGTATAATGAGATATCATTTTGAATGGTAGCTGAAGAAGATGTTGTTATTGTGGGAGATTTTAATTTCAGGGGTATTGATTGGGAAAATGTTGAGTCCGACAGTGAGGAGGATAGATTTTTGGAAATTGCTTAGGATACATTTATACACCAACTGGTGATGGAACCTACAAGAGAGGAAGCTATATTAGATTTCATATTAGCATTCGATTTGAATATGATAGTTGTGGTTGGTGAGCATTTAAGTACAAGTGACCATTGCACTATTAGGTGTGGGATTTTACTACATGCAGAATTGAAGAAGAATAGTACCCTGATTCCAAATTTCAGGAAAGACAATTTTGATGGAATGAGCCATGATTTGGCTTCTAAAGAGTTGGGAGGGGATGTTGACAGACGTAGGAAGCATTTAGGGGAAAAATAATACGCATACAGAACACACATATTCTCTACAGACAACATAGGGCAATGGAGCGGAATAAGCCAGTATGGTTTGGTAAAGGTTTAAGAGATCACATTAGGAATAAACATAATAAATTTAAGAAGTTTAAACTTACTGGAAATAATAAGGACTTGGAGTACTATATGAAATCAGGAGAGCTGGTAAAACAAGAAGTTAAAAGGGCAAAAACTGTATATTAAAGAGTGTTGGTTGAGAGAGTTAAATCAAATAATAAGGAATTATTTACGTATATGATGGTTAAGCAACATGTTAGGATGGGGATTGGGCCTCTTAAAATGATGGTGAGGAGTTGATCTCGGAAGATTATAAGATGGTAAACTTATTAAATGTATGAGGAAAATATGAATGAAAAAGGTGTCATTTTAAGTTCTAAAATTGTAAGAGAAAAGTTGGGAAACCTCAAAATTGATAAATACCCTGGAGCAGACAACTTTCATCCTAGAGTTTCAAAAGGAACTTAAAGACTTTATTTGTGAACTGCTAGCTAATATTTTCTATAGGTCATTTGATTAGTGGAAGAGTATTAGAATATTAGAAATTGACTAATGTTAGTCCAATATTTAAAGGAGGTGATAAATATTCTCCAGGCAATAATAGACCAGTTAGTCTTACAACAGTAGTTGAAAAGGTTTGGAAATTGTGATTAAAGATGCATTGCAACGTCACTTAAAGCTGTTTGATATAGTGTCAAAGAGCCAGCATTGTTCCACTAAGGGAAAGTATTGTTTAACTTGATGAAGGAAATACTGTGGATTTCGTTTACCTTAATTTTCATAAAGCATTTGATAAGGTGCCTCACAAAATACTTGTTACAAAAATTAAATCTGTGGGTGTTGGGGAAATGTTATTCGATAGAAAATTGGCTGGAAGGAAGAAAGCAGAGAGTAATAATAAATGGAGTTAAATCTGACAGAATCTCAGTTACAAATGGTGTGCCTCAGGGCTCTGTGCTGGGTCCTCTGTTGTTTGTGATATATATTAATGATATTGACCATGGAATGACTAACAAAATTTTGAAGTTTGCAGATGACATTAAGATTTTGGAGGCAGCTAACTGTATAAAAGATGCTCCAGACTTACAAGGAGATTTAGATCAGTTGAATACATTGGGCCAATATGTAGCAGATGATGTTTAACTATCCAAAATGTAAGGTGATGCATGTAGGTTTTCATAATTCAAATTATAGTTACAATTTAAATGGGAATACATTAAATACTGTGGTTGACGAAAAATATCTTGGTGTTGTGATTGAAAAATCACTTAAGTCATCTAAACAGTGTATTTTAGCTAGCAATAGGGCTAATAGGATATTGGGTAGCATTTATAGAAATATTGATTACAATATAAAGGATAGTATTGTTTCACTGTATAGATCACATGTAAGACCTCATTTAGAGTACAATGTACAGTCACCATTTTTGGTTCTGCAGCTATGACAGCCATACTTGCAACGCCCACCTGTTAGGTCTTATTCCCTCTTGAAGTACCTCTTCAACAGATTGGCATAATAGATCTTGGTCTTCCCGTCTACTTTCACCTTTTAGTCCATTCTTATGACCACTTTCTGCTCTTCAAAAGGTCCTTTTCATTGTAGGGTGAGTTTTTGTTGTCTGTGGGTATCATAACCAAGATCTTCTGTTCAATCTTAAAATGTTGATCATTGGCCTTCTGGTCACAAAAGCACTTCTTACTGCTTTGAGCTGCACACAAACTCTCTTGAGCAAATTGATAGGTCTTCTCCAGTCAGTTTCTGATGTCTGACACGTACTGGTATGTGTTTTACTTCTGACTCTTCTTCTCTTCTCGATGGTTCTTTCAAAATCCGCATTGGACCTTGTAATGTTCTTCCATAGAATTATTCGAAGGTTGAAAATCCTGTACTTGCTTGTAGGACTTCTCAGCAAACAAATAATACTGCCTGCAGGTACCAGTCCCAGTCACATGGTCTCTTCTGGTACATTTTCTTCAGTATGCTTTCTCACAAAGTACATTACATCTGGGTTTGTATGGGGTGGTAAAAAGCTGCCCAGTGCTGATGAGCCTGCACATCTTTTGCATCAATTCTGAGGTAAACTCTGTCACACTTTTGGAAAGCCTACTCTGCAGAACACTTCTAGGAGAACTTTTGCTACTCTCTCTGTCTCTACCTTTGGCAATGCTATGGCTTCTGGGCACGTGTTGCATAGGCAGCTACTGTCAGCATATAGTAATTGCTCTTTTCAGATACAGGTGCTAGTGGTCTGATTAAGGCCACAGCTACTCTGCTTAATTGCTCTTCTATGAGAGGTATTTCACCCAGTGGCACCTTGGCTACCTTCCCTCTAGGTATTGTATTTTGGCAGATGTCACATGACCTGCAGAATCTAGAAACATCTCTGATTACTCTCAACCAATGAAAGTTGCTGGTGATTCTGTTTAATGTCTTCTTCACTCCTAGGTATCCTCTCACAATCGACTTGTGAGCCACTTCAGTCGAGTATTCTGTTGATATTATGATCTGTTTAAGTTCCCCAGTAGAATTGCCTTGATAGATCTAGCACAACACTTTCTTATGGTCCTCTATTCTGTAATTCCCCTTCCTCTTTGTCTTGTATTCGACTTTTTTCTGGGCACTGTCCCAACATTTCTGCAGTGAAGGGTCTTTCTTCTATCCTTCCTTCAGTTCCAATAGACCTACATTTGGGATGCCACCTTTCGAGACTTGCAGGGGTTTGATGTCGTATTTGCTTTTCTTTTCTTGAGCTCTTGTGGTGACTGCAGATGTCTTTCCAGTCTCCTTTCTGTCTAGTTCCTCCAAACCTTTACTGGTATATTGCCAACCACCAAGTCATAAATGGGTGCTTTCATACACGTGGTATCAAGGTCTCCCACGTAGTTTGGAGTGTCCACCATTATTCTTGCTGTGGAAAACTTTCCTGCTGTCCCAACAATGAGCCCACACAGATGTACTTTGCCTGTAATCTGGTCATGAGATACCAAACTGGTTCTCACTGCTGCACCAAGCATCTCATAGGATTTTCATTTTCCTTTTCCTGACAGAGCCTTCACCTAATGCCATATTGTGGTTTAGTGGCACATCTCAGTGTTTGTCACGTGCTCTGAGCCCCAATGACATTGTTGACCCACTTGCTAACTTGAGCTGACTAGCAATCATGGTGACAGCACCTCTTTATTGTGGTGAAGCTGATAAGTTGTCTCCATTCTGTTTACTTTAACAGCAGCATCCATGGAGACAGTCACTCTTCTCTTATTTTTTGCCAGCACCATCTTTGTAGGCAGCTCCAGCTGTTTTATGTTGAGATTTCTGCTGTTGCTTGTTGATTACAGACTTGCACTCACTAACAATGTGTTCCATTTTATAACAAGCATCTCTTCATCATTTTATTTGTTAAACTCTTGTCACTTTTGGCGACATTATGCTTCTGGTCAGCCACCCCTGGTTTAGACTTGCCTGTTATACTCCCTCCATGTGCTTCCATATACTGTTCTGCCAACTTGATCATCTCGTCCACAATGAAACTTGGAAAATTACCTACATAGATCAAGAAAGAAGAGGGATGGATGTGAACAGAACATAGACATATAGTTCCAGCAAAATGGAAGTTGGAAGTTATTCATACCACAGAAAGCTTCTTCACATCCAATGATATGTGGGAGGTTGACATCTAGGAAGAATGCATTTTGGTAACTGGCCTTATATGGAGACATTTATATGAGGACATGTTAGCTCTAAAAAGCCTCACAGTATATGTCCAGGTATTCCTTGTGTACCACATAGTAATTATTACACTGGAGGTTGAATATCCAGTGGAAACATGGATGATGGTCATTGTAACACCAAAAAGTGAGATACTCATCTCAGGAGTTAATAGCAATAATTCTCCAGCTACTGACTGAGGCATAGTGAAACCAATTACTCCAGCACGCCATGATAGATTGATAGTTGGAAAAGCTTTCTTCTATGTGAAGAATAAGGATGTCATACATGATTTTTACCCAGGAAATACTTTTATAATTGTTTTATAATAAAGTGAAAGGTAGCTTTGTTGTAAGTGCTGACAAAGCAGGATTCAAATAAGGTGACATGGTATGGCTGGACATTTCTCGTCATGAGAGAGAGAGAATAAACTCTAAAGATAAATAGGTATTAAAAGGAGAGGCAATCCACACCAAAAGTCCCCACAATAAACGCCTTTGGAAGAGCATTGGTGAGAGAACAGGCAACTGGGTAACTCCAGAGGAAAACTTGTCAGCAAAGCCTCAACTTGTAGAGGAAACCAAAGTTCTTGTTAAGACAACTTTCAGAATATCATGAAGACTGATGCATCCAGTGAATTCATCCAACGACCTACCCATGAAAAACTCTCCCAGGGACAGGACAGCCAATGACAACGAGGGACAAGACACTACCCCATTAACATATCCTGGGCTTTGGAACAAAAAAAAGACTTAGTAAATGGACAGTTTAATGAATTGTTTTATTTTTGTATCAGGATTGCTCAATGAACTTCACATTCCAAGAAGGGGCAGTGTTTTTAATGGATTAATTTAAATGTCACTTAGAGGGAGCTGCAGATTTTAATGATGGCATTCATGTCAAAAGCTTTAATAATGTTATGACAACGGAAGTCACGCGATGCTAGGAGCACATGCGCTGAAGTTTCTCGAAGGATCATGAAGGCTCAAGTGCATTCGAGATGCCCTCTTTTTTAGTATATAAGCCTGGCAAATAAAACCAACGCGATCGAAGAAATAGATAGATAATTGAGTCAAGTGAACAGTAAGTAAAGTGTGTGAATCACTGTGATTTATAGCGTGTGTTATCAAAGTAGTTAAGTTTAAAGTAACTGTGGAAATTCTGTGTATTACTAAAATTTGTATTGAAAAAGAATAAACTAGTTTTAATCAAGGAGGGACTTGTATTGCTGAAGTTTCTTGGAAAGAATTTTTACCAGAAATTATCAAACAAGCAGATATGTAACAATAAGATAGAAGGCCTAGAAAATGTCTAAGGATCTAACATAACGTTTTCTAGTATATTCAAAATTAGATTATACATATTGTTACGCCTCCGGTCGTTAGTTAATTTTCCGTAAATTTCGTTCCGACGAAACTTTGGCGACAAAAGAGCTTTCTTAAATAAAACTGGTTTATTCTTTTTGAATACAACTTTGCGATACACTTAATTTCCACAGTCGCGCTATAACAAACGCTATAATTCACAACGAACGTCTCACGTGCTCGACTCAACAATATTCTTGTTTTGTTGTTTTTAATTATGCACAAAGCTACACAAGGGCTATCTGTGCTCTGCCCACCACGGGTATCGAAACCCGGATTCTAGCGTTGTAAGTCCGCAGACATACCGCTGTGCCACTGGGGGCAACAACAACGATATTCTCTCTTTGTCTGCAGTTCACTTATACAGCATTACATTGCTGCCGTCACTTCTTGGCCGTCTTATATAAAAGAATACCGTACATCTAGTAACCTCCCGAGGATTCATGAAGCTTCGAGAACATGACTTGTTGCTAGAGTCACGTGACCCCCGCTGTCGTAACACTGCCCCTTCCTTAGTATTGTTCGTCCCGAACAATAGCCACATACATTAAACCAATAAACAATTAACAATAACTTAATTAAATGTTCAGAATTTACACACACAAAATTAAAATTCAACAAAGTCTCTTAATTTTACGGGACATATCTTCTTCCGTACTGGTCTCCGTCTCGTTCGCTTCTGCTTCAAGTGGAGTTCATTTGCTTTATCAGGAAATGTCCTATCATTAGTAAAAGTCACATCAGTGGTAGTAATTTCATCAAGGGCTTCACTGTTTCCCTTCTCAAAACCGAGTAGAGTTTCTTCTTTGACAGTGGCTTTTTCAGGTGACAAGTCTTCAGCAGCGTCCTTTGTTCCATTATTCACGTCATCCCGACTGAAATGTCCTAGACCATAATAACGCCAAAGCTTGTTGGCATGCACAACCTTTAGCTTACCTCGCCGACCACATTTTATCC
>NW_013673244.1:33128-35824 GCF_000517525.1 Limulus polyphemus
GCTATAACAAACGCTATAATTCATAACGTACGCCTCACGTGCTCGACTCAACAATATTCTCTCTCTTTCCGCAGTTCAATTACACAGCATTACATTGTTGCCGTCACTTCTTGGACGTCTTATATAAAAGAATACCGTACATCTAGTAACCTCCCTAGGATTCACGAAGCTTCGAGAATATGACGTGTTACTAGTGTCACGTGACCCCGATGTTGTAACAATATATATAAATGTGAGATAGTTAGAGACAGTAATTTTTCAAGAAGGTAGTAAGGTGTATCAATCAGTGTGTGTTAAGTATTGCATCTGATTTACCCAAGTGAGTTGATTTCATTTTACGTTAGTCTTAGTTCTGTTAGTTTGAACGTAATTTGTAACATAGGCCTACAGAAATTTCCAACAGTGTAAAGATGTTCAGTCTTATAGAAATGTTAAAGGAGGAAATAAATAAATATTTTGTTGTTATATGGACTGGACTCTGACATTTTTCACTAAATAATTCAAAAGAAACTGCCAACAAAAGAACAACGATACATCAGAACATTGTTGATGTTCTAGGTTTATCTTATTAAACTCTTTTGATCTCAGCATCATCATTAAGACTTTATACTCTCTCTAGCAAGAATTTAAACTACAACATTAAAAATATCGCTTATACCAGTATCTATGTATTTTTTTAGCTGATAAATAAGTTTACCTAGTTTTGTTTCTTGTTATTTCATATGATACTGGACTGATGTAACATTTTAAAAGCAAATGAACATTTGACTTGCTAGCCTGCAAATGACTCCACTTATCAAAAAGAATTAGTTTGATGAAAATATATAAGCTCACATTAAGTAACAAAACATATGCTGTGACTTGCTAAAAAATGAAGTTTTGAGAAATTTTGGCTCTTCACAGCCCAGCTATGTCAAATTATTAATTAGAATTGTCTGAGTGAAATTAATAAGAATGTGTAATAATATGTCAACCACTCAATATCTGCTATATCCAGTGCCAATAATTCATTTTCCAATATCAGGGCTTTTCAGGCTTATTGGGATATGACAGAGCTAAGTCTGTCTATCTATCTTGACAGTCATTACAGTTTTAAATCTAACAAGAGAATAAACCACCTACCTGTGAAAAACTCTTTAATAGATGGACCCTAGAAATAGCTGTATGTGGGTTACTTAACGTGCTCCAAATAGTGAGGTAATCTGTATATTGGTATCTTAGTGTATAGGTTAAGAAGGGGAAAGGTATGTCATTAACAAAGATATTGTCGCGTCAGCGAGATCACGTGACTATTGGCACGCCACCTATTTTCTAGAAGTATCTTGTTCCTTTGTGAATGCCCTAGCATTTACTAGCTATATGTTTTTCTGGTATATAAATAAGACGCTCACAACGTGACGGAATAATGTGTGTGTGTAGACATTGAGTAATTGATCTGCAGTCAGAGAGTATTATTGAGCACGTTCGTTGTTATAGCGTTTGTTTTAGCGCGATTGTTGAAATTAAGTGTATCGTAAAGTTATATTCGGAAAGAATAAACCAGTTTTATTAAGTAAGAACTTGTGTTGCTAAAGTTTCGTCTGAACGAAGTTACGGAAAGTTAATTAACAAACGGAGACGTAACATATTGGTGTCAGAGGGTGGGACAGAAAAAAAATGGAAACGATAAGCGGCAAATCAAACTACAGCCTAGCAGATTTAATGGCAGCAATACACGAACAGCAAAAGAAACAAGAAGAACGAGAAGAGAAATTACAACAGTTGTTAGAGGAAAAAGAAAAGAAAAAGAAGAACGAGAAATTAAACAAGAAAAGAAACAAGAAGAACGAGAAATTAAACAAGAAGAGAGATTACAGCAGTTGTTGGAGGAAAAGAAACAAGAAGAGCAATTACAGCAGTTGTTTGAGAAAAAAGAAAAGAAACAAGAAGACAAATTACAGCAGTGGTTGGAGGAAAAAGAAAAGAAACAAGAAGAGAAATTACAGCAGTGGTTGGAGGAAAAAAAAAGAAACAAGAAGAGAAATTACAGCAGTGGTTGGAGGAAAAAGAAAATAAACAGGAAGAAAGTCTTCAACAGTTGCAGGAAAGTCAGCAGCAACTACAGGAACGTCAACAACAGTGGCAACTAGAACAAGAAAGGAAACAGGAAGAAAGTATCCAACAGTTGCAGGAAAGTCAACAACAGTAGCAAGAAGTACAAATCTTTTAAATTTACTGATGTTTTCCATTTGTACCTCTTGCCATTGTTGTTGATTTTCCTGTAGTTGCTGCTGACTTTCTTCCATTCTTTAACGTATCTAATTCGGATTTGTTGTGTGTTACACAAGGAGGATACATTGACCATCAACTTAATCAGCCCCAGACAATGGCAAGCACCTTACAGAGCCCGCAGCTAAACCCTAATGCAGACATATTCAGTCCCGTTAGAAGTCACATCCCAGATATGAATGTCAGTAATAGGAGTGATCCAGTGCGAAGGAAGCCACAGGAAGTCGATGGGAAGGCACCGTGGGAAGCATATAGAGCACAATTCGAGCTACTGGCAGAGATGAACGGATGGACAGAGGACAGAAAGCTGTATATCTGGCAACGAGCTTGAAGGGACAACCACTGGAAATACTTGGACAGTTGACAGCAGCCGACAGACACAACTATAGAACCACTAGGTAGAGGCTCTGGAACTACAGGTACAGAAC
>NW_013673245.1:0-2736 GCF_000517525.1 Limulus polyphemus
TTTCGGAATGAAACATATTCCATCTTGAGCAAATCTTGACATTAATTATGTTCCTGAACGTTTCGGAATGAAACATATTCCATCTTGAGCAAATCTTGACATTAATGAAACATATTCCATCTTGAGCAAACCTTGACATTAATTATGTTCCTGAACGTTTCGGAATGAAACATATTCCATCTTGAGCAAATCTTGACATTAATCATGTTCCTGAACGTTTCGGAATGAAACATATTCCATCTTGAGCAAATCTTGACATTAATCATGTTCCACAACACCCACATATCTCTGTAAGTAACTGACAAATATATTATTGTATTAACCATACATATCTATAAAACAGTACAAGTAAATCCATCTAAACTATGTCTTTTTTATAGGTATCTTTATGTTAGTAAACATAACTGGTAGTTTTGCTATGAGTTAGTCATACTACCAGGCTTTCTTTTTTTTTTTGAATACTGAAATTTGTACCTATATTGTATATTATCGTAAGAAAATTCAAAAGTTGCCTTGTGATGCACTTCTGTTGAAGAAACGACACGAAACTAACTTTAATCTGTTATCCTGTGATGCACTTCTGTTGAAGAAACGACATGAAACTAACTTTAATCTGTTATCCTGTGATGTACTTCTGTTGAAGAAACGACATGAAACTAACTTTAATCTGTTATCCTATGATGCACTTCTGTTGAAGAAACGACATGAAACTAACTTTAATCTGTTATCCTGTGATGTACTTCTGTTGAGGAAACGACATGAAACTAACATTAATCTGTTATCCTGTGATGCACTTCTGTTGAATTATAATATTTTGGGAGTTGAATGATTTAAAAACTCAAAACGAGAGTTTAAAAACTGTTTTCTAGCATGAATATTTTAACTCTATTTTTTGAAACCATAGATATTTTAACCAAAGATATTTTAACCATAGATATTTTAACCGTAGATATTTTTAACCAAAGATATTTTAACCATAGATATTTTTAACCATAGATATTTTAACCATAGATATTTTAACCATAGATATGTTAACCATAGATATTTTAACCGTAGATATTTTTAACCATAGATATTTTAACCGTAGATATTTTAACCATAGATATTTTAACCTTAGATATTTTAACCGTAGATATTTTAACCATAGATATTTTAACCATAGATATTTTTAACCATAGATATTTTAACCGTAGATATTTTAGCCATAGATATTTTAACCACAGATATTTTTAACCATAGATATTTTAACCTTAGATATTTTTAACCATAGATATTTTAACCTTAGATATTTTAACGGTAGATATCTTAACTATAGATATTTTTAACCATAGATATTTTTAACCATAGATATTTTGACAGTTAACACATTTTAATTGATATACATAACAATATTCTTTATTTATTTACTTATACAGACTAAATTATCTCTATTTTCTCCGTTGATGGGCCGAGTGGTTATCGTGCCGGACTGTGGGTCCGCTGATTAATAGCTCACGCCACGCTACCGCAGAAAAAACAATATCTAAGGTTGTTTTTCATGATAAAAGTATTTTAATAACGACCATAAGCCTATTTCTCCCGGACAATAAATTGTTCTAATTCATATCGAAAGTTGGTTGTCTAACACTACTGGTTATCACACGGTGGTGTTCGTTTCCTTTGTAAATGTTTAACATACAACTAGAGCCTAGTAACTATATATTAACTGAGTTTTATATCTTTCTACCCAAATAAGGTATGACTTTCAATAAAGACAGCTAGGTAAATTTGATGTTGGATTTTGTTAGAGGTTTCTTGCTATCATGAATACATATAAACAATGTATATTACAAGCTTGTAAGATGATAGATGAGATAGGAGTTTATGAAAGATTAAAAACCATAGAGAAACTGTATATACCTTAAACCAGTAAGGAATGTATAGATAAAATTCAAATTACAAAAAAATGTTTCGTATTACACGCTACAGAAATTATGTAACTTTAATTAACAACATACTATGACTTTTTCTCATTTAGTGAATATTAACTGGTCTTTCTTTGCTGACTTTTGGAGAGTCATTCATAAACTCCAAAGTAAACAAACAGTACCTGTCACTTAGCATCAAGAAACATTTCAGGAACGCACCACTGATAAGATTTTCTTTAAACATCCGAGGACCATCAACATGAATTATCATGGAAATATCTCATTTAATGAAATTAAAAGTAACTCTCATCTTTGTGTTGTTGACTAGCTGCCTTCCCTCTAGTTTCTGTACAGACCTGCTAGCTCCATCACAGACTGTAGAGAACTCTTTATTGTTCGTCACCAACTTTTAGGCTACTCTTTACTTACAAATAGTCGAATTGACCGTCACATTATATCGTCCCCACGGCTAAAAGGTCGAGAATGTTCGGTGATGGAATTGGAATAGCGTCACTCAGTCTGCCAGTCGAGTGCCGTAACCACCAGGCTATGCTGGGCCTGTTAAAATAAAGCAACTCAATCGAGTGCCGTAACCACCAGGCTATGCTGGGCCTGTTAAAATAAAGCAACTCAATCGAGTGCCGTAACCACCAAGCTATGCTGGGCCTGTTAAAATAAAGCAACTCAGATATGTTTTCACCACAGTATTTCTGGGTTTGATGGCTGTTAGTCCAAAGATAGAGTGAGGCGAGAGACCAACGGGTGAATGGCGGCTGTAAAAGTGGCCACATTAAAAATATTAGATAAAACTATAACTGTAGTATCCACT
>NW_013673245.1:3524-9038 GCF_000517525.1 Limulus polyphemus
AGTGGTATGAGTTTCATGCTGAATGATAACGATATCTGAACGATATTAGTGTAGTCAGTGGTATGAATTTCATGCTGAATGATAACGATATCTGAACGATATTAGTGTAGTCAGTGGTATGAATTTCATGCTGAATGATAACGATATCTGAACGATATTAATGTAATCAGTGGTATGAGTTTCGTGCTGAATGATAACGATATCTGAAGGAAAGTTTCATGAAGTTTTAGAAATAAACGCACTCTTCACTTTTAGAAATTAATTTGCCAAATATATTCCTTATTTTTAGACTGTGATTGTTAATTAACGTTATATTACGATATTTCAGTTAATCTCATGATGTAGTGAGGTTAGTGATTTCCAGATTAAAGAATTTCAGACGCCTGGTGATGGTTGAGAATAATTCAGATATTATCCATCTTCGTAACACAAGTAAATGATGGTTCAACTTGTCGTACCTTAATCCTATCTAAACTAGAGTTCGTTTGATGTCCTTTACATACATTTAACTTGTCTTACCTTAATCCTATCTAAACTAGAGTATGTTTGATGTCATTTACATACATTCAACTTTTCTTACCTTAATCCTATCTAAACTAGAGTACGTTTGATGTCCTTTATGTGATTGAAATTGGAACAGTTTTCTCAGTCTCGTTGCTTAGAAACGTTGAGTCAAATTCATATGTTTTTTCTGATATTCCAGATTTTTTAATCCACTGTTTGCCAAGTGTATGATAAAAACTAAAGTGATCTTGAAGCTTTCGTGTTCTAGAGTTTTTCTCGGTTTTAACTATAATCCACTTGGTTAATCCGGAGATAAAGATAGCGATAACAAAAAACGTAAAGAAATCTGTAAACGTGTTCAATCACTAGATCACGTAGGAAGATAACAGTGCGCTTATACATAACTTTAACCTAAATCCTCCTGGTTGCTAAGATAAAATCTTGTCCATAACGATAGTTCATCAATAGATCTCAGCATCTGGTTGTCCTCTGTAAAGATACACGAATACTTTTCGTTTCTGAGCCATGATACAAGCAGTTATTAAAATCTTAACCCTAATAAGATTTAGCTGTTTCAAACACATATGACAACATACTCTGAACTGATAACAATACAGCTCATAGGAAATATATTTTAAAAATAAACTATTAAATGGAGAAGTTTCGGAAGGTTATGGTTTAATTTCCTCATCGGCTTCTTGCTCTCCGATTTTGTACGGACGCTAACAGCCAAGTTAACGTAAACATTTAACTTTATCAAGTTTCAATTATTTTCAGAAAAATCTCCAATTTAAGAGCGGTGAGATTTCATCAGTTTAAGATGCTTAGAAACTTATAACAAGTTTAAGATGCTTAGAAACTTATAACCATATGAACTTAATAACATTAAAACACGTGACTTTGTTCACAGGAATTTTGCGCAAAGCTACTCGAGGGCTGTCTGCGCTAGCCATCCCTAATTTAGCAGTGTAAGACTAGAGGGAAGGCAGCTAGTCATCACCACCTACCGCCAAATCTTGGGCTACTCTTTTACCAACGAATAGTGGAATTGACCGTCTCACTATATAAAGCCCCCACGGCCAAAAGGGCGAGCATGTTTAGTGCGACGGGGATTCGAACTCGCGACCCTCAGATTGCGAGTAGGGCGCCCTAACCACCTGGCCATGCCGAGCCTCTAGTTTAGAAAGGATTAAAGTAAGGCAAGTTGAATGTATGTGAAGGACATCAAACGTACTCTAGTTTAGATAGGATTAAGGTAAGACAAGTTAAATGTATATAAAGGACATCAAACGTACTCTAGTTTAGATAGGATTAAGGTAAGACAAGTTAAATGTATATAAAGGACATCAAACGTACTCTAGTTTAGATAGGATTAAGGTAAGGCAAGTTGAATGTATGTAAAGGACATCAAACATACTCTAGTTTAGATAGGATTAAGGTAAGACAAGTTGAATGTATGTAAAGGACATCAAACATACTCTAGTTTAGATAGGATTAAGGTAAGACAAGTTAAATGTATATAAAGGACATCAAACGTACTCTAGTTTAGATAGAATTAAGGTAAGACAAGTTGAATGTATGTAAAGGACATCAAACGTACTCTAGTTTAGATAGGATTAAGGTAAGACAAGTTCAATGTATGTAAAGGACATCAAACGTACTCTAGTTTAGATAGGATTAAGGTAAGACAAGTTAAATGTATACCTTTTTAGGGTGAAGTCTAATGTGCTCTCTCACCCTTTTAGGGTGAAGCCTAATGTGCTCGATCAAGAACATTATGAGCAAGGAAAATAGAAACTTATTTGTATTATTATTATGTATATAGAGGGGGGGGGGAACATGATCCTAGGTGGGAATGAATTCACACAAAGGTACTATAATACGGAAACCAACTTGGTGACTTTCAAGAAATGTTTCTTTTAGCTCAGTGTATAAACAAGAAGGAATCCTCAATAGCCGCAGCACTTGAAATACTTTTTAAGCCGGATTAGAGTAAAATAATCTATGAGATTTTTTTCCCCTTTTTATTAGCTATATTTCTGTGCGCCAGCAACCCAAGCGTAGGGCGCGTGTATATCGGATTCGATTTTATTACTCATCAGGATCTCTACCAGGGTACCCTCAAATTGTAATACTTTTAGGCAGGATTAGAATAGACTAATCTATAAGACCTTGGACGTGGTCAAATACATCAAAGGATTTAACCTCCTGAGTCCAAAACTGTAATTAGATGTCAAGTCGGTCAAGAGACGACTGAGCTATGAGCTAAAAGTTTGTACTTTAAAAACTCAGAGCCATTCTATAAGCCGACATGTCGCGGCTAAAAACAGAACTGATTGCGTAGTTTAAACTACTAAATAACGCCTAAAACCTTGGGAAGAGTTTCCAACATGTTCACTATCACTTTTATGACTATTAAGATTTATGACCTGACTGGAAAAACTTATAACTTATAAATAACATAGCAATTGGCTAGGTGGTTGAAGATTGTGAAAACAAAAACTAAGGAAATATATTCAGATCTATCTATTGTCTCCCAGTGGCTTAGTGGTAAGTCTAATGGCTTATAACGCTAACTTATAAATAACATAGCAATTGGCTAGGTGGTTGAAGATTGTGAAAACAAAAACTAAGGAAATATATTCAGTTCTATCTATTGTCTCCCAGTGGCTTAGCGGTAAGTCTAATGGCTTATAACGCTAAAAATCGGGTTTCGATACCCGTGATGGGCATATCACAAACACAGTGTACTTATAACCGGAAGTATTTGTACCGTAAAATACATTTTGATGCTGACATGCTTACAGATGGTTTAGTTTCAGCTATGAATGACTGTAACGTGGAAGTTCACGAAAGTCCGAGGTTAATCTCAAAATAGATATTTATATATCAGTTGAAATAGTTGGTAAAGTTAAAAAATAAAATCCACTCAGTATAGGGATTTTTTTTCACGACTTGTGAAACACATGTAAGCGTTGTGAACATTTTTGGCGATTCTCTAAATATATGAAGTCACAAAACTATCGCGCAAAATGGTAGTATATATATATATATATATATTACTGGAAACCATCGGTTTCTTAGGATATAGGTTATACATTACACATCCAATATTCGTATACTGTACTGAATGTATAGGATGAAGGTTATACATTACACATCCAATATTCGTATACTGTACTGTATTATAGGATGAAGGTTATACATTACACATCCAATATTCATATACTGTACTGTATGTATAGGATGAAGGTTATATTACTACACATCCTGTATTTAGATAGTATACTGTATGTATAGGATGAAGGTTATACTACTACACATCCTGTATTTAGATAGTATACTGTATGTATAGGATGAAGGTTATACTACTACACATCCTGTATTTAGATAGTATACTGTATGTATAGGATGAAAGTTATATTACTACACATCCTGTATGTATATAACGTGGGCCACAATGATATTTACCGAATGTTTCATTTATGTGAAATGCCTAACACACGTGCGAAGCTTGAACTTCTCCTAAAAAGTTGTAATAACACGGCTTTAATACGGCATAATGTAACCAATTTTAAGCAAGTGGATTCTATTAACCTTTAATTATAACCTCCTTAATAAAACCATAAAGAAATAACAGAAGACCTAATTTATAACAGTCTTTATCTCGTGCTTTAATTGGACATTTGAATTAAGTCAAAGTTATGAAACTTAAGGCCTTATAATCATAATAAACGACAAAGATAGTTATCATGATGAACCGAGTCTACACATTTTCGCTGTCCATTATTGATATAAAATATGAAAACCCGGGTTTTGTCATTAGGATTTAATTTGTATGCAAACAAATATAATAGTATAAAAGCTATTTTTATAACCATATTATGTTTGAAAATAGCCCAAAATATAATTGATGTGGTAACAAAACTTCAATATATTTAAACATTCATTTAGCGAACTCATGCAAAATATATATATAACTGAATCACCCTGCAACGTTTTTTGGTGTAAAGAGTATTTGATACAAGTTTTATATCAAGAGTTTATTTGTTGTTTAATGTAAGCCTACACAATGAGCTATCAAAACTTGATTTTAAGCGTTAAAAGCCCTCTGAGCCATCGAGAGGCAAACCTAAACCATAGGCTATCTGTAGCCTGTCCACCGCGGGTATCGAAACTCGGCATTTAGTGTTATAAGTTAATACACTTAATATACAGCTGACTCACCGAGAGAGTATATTAGGTGGCGTAATATTTGTACAAAAATCCTTCTTTTTACCTAAAAACGTTGCAACTTTAAAACTGAAATGTTTTTTTTTGTAGCTAAGTTATAGAAATGTAAACAAAATTAACGAAAGACATTGTGATATCGCTGCTTTTTGAGATATGTGTATTCAAGGTTTTTTATTAGCATTATACCGTATTTCAACCAAGATGCAAAGTCTACAACACGTGCGTATTTATAGAGCAGACACAAATTAACCCGCTCCAAACTATTTAACGATTAACCCTAGCTGTACAATAATAGTATCTGAGGTAGGGGACGATCTAAAACTCTGTTATTAGATAAATATATATTTCTAATAATTTCACTCACCTTATGCCTTTCCTTTTTCACCATGTATACACGCCTTTATATTTACTTGGAACAGAAAAAAAAAGTTCAACAGCTCTCTCACCAGCACTTTTAGAGAACCCAAACTTGTAGTCAGATGTTTCTCAGTGGATACTACAGTTATAGTTTTATCTAATATTTTTAATGTGGCCACTCAGCACTTTTAGAGAACCCAAACTTGTAGTCAGATGTTTCTCAGTGGATACTACAGTTATAGTTTTATCTAATATTTTTAATGTGGCCACTCAGCACTTTTAGAGAACCCAAACTTGTAGTCAGATGTTTCTCAGTGGATACTACAGGTATAGGTTTATCTAATATTTTTAATGTGGCCACTCAGCACTTTTAGAGAACCCAAACTTGTAGTCAGATGTTTCTCAGTGGATATTACAGCT
>NW_013673245.1:9609-10416 GCF_000517525.1 Limulus polyphemus
AAACTTCTTTATACTGAAACCTTCGGATTTACCCGAAAAGATCAGTTGTCTATTCTAACAAACTTCTTTATACTGAAACCTTCGGATTTACCCGAAAAGATCAGTTGTCTATTCTAACAAACTTCTTTATACTGAAACCTTCAGATTTACCCGAAAAGATCAGTTGTCTATTCTAACAAACTTCTTTATACTGAAACCTTCGGATTTACCCGGAAAGATCAGTTGTCTATTCTAACAAACTTCTTTATACTGAAAACCTTCAGATTTACACGAAACGATCAGTTATCTTGAGTAAAAGGTGACCAAAGTTGTTTGTGAATCATGACCGAATACTTACGTATGTCCATAGTTTTGCCCGCGAGCGAAACAGCGGTATGTCTGTGAACTTACAGCGCTAGAAACCGAATTTCGATACCCGTGGTGGGAAGAGCACAGGTAGTCCACTGTGTAGCTTTGTGCTTAACTACAAACAAACAAACCATAGTTTTAAGAATATTTCAAGCCTTGTCAATCTGAGCAGCTAGTAGTTGCCGATCCTCAGAAAAATAGCTTGGCTCACTCATAAGACGAACGAGCTGGTTATGTTTATGCTACCTATAATATCTTAACCTCTTCATAAGACGAACAAGCTGGTTATGTTTATGCTAACTATAATATCTTAACCTCTTCATAAGACGAACGAGCTGGTTATGTTTATGCTAACTATAATATCTTAACCTCTTCATAAGACGAACGAGCTGGTTATGTTTATGCTAGCTAGTTTATTCTCCTATCAAACTCCCACACATGCTTGTTAAGATGTTCTCC
>NW_013673245.1:11371-14880 GCF_000517525.1 Limulus polyphemus
GTGTTATATAAAGAGAGTTAAGACATTTCCAGGCATCTTGTTATAAACAACTTAATATCAAACTCCCACACATGCTTGTTAAGATTTTCTGTCAAACTCTTACATATGCTTGTTAAGATGTTCTGTCAAACTCTCACACATGCTTGTTAAGATATTCTATCAAACTCCCACACATGCTTGTTAAGATATTCTATCAAACTCTTACACATGCTTGTTAAGATATTCTATCAAACTCTTACACATACTTGTTAAGATGTTCTGTCAAACTCCCACACATGCTTGTTAAGATGTTCTGTCAAACTCCCACACATGCTTGTTAAGATGTTCTGTCAAACTCCCACACATGCTTGTTAAGATGTTCTGTCAAACTCTCACGCATGCTTGTTAAGATGTTCTCCTATCAAACTCTTACACATGCTTGTTAAGATATTCTCCTATCAAACTCTTACACATGCTTGTTAAGATATTCTCCTATCAAACTCTTACACATGCTTGTTAAGATATATTCAAAAGTGCACTGCTTAATTTCTATACGTCTCTCTCTCTCTATTCTTGAAGATCTAAGGACATCTGTCATAATGACTTAAATTTCTCGTTTTTTTCCAGAAGAAAAAAAATCAACTTTGTAATAGAACTGTAGGAATAAAACATGAGTTTATAAAGCACAGATTTTCTAATTCAACTAAAGTTTAGTAACTGAAAGTAAGAGCTACTGAAACCTTGCGCTACTCCAGAATATCACCTAATATAACTCTGTACGACATCTGGAATTTATTGCTGACATTTTTACTTATTTATTAGTTTATATTATTACCCAGTTGATATGGACAGAATAAGCAGCTCAACAGCTTGGTTTTAAAGGTGGGCACAGCACAGATGGCCCATTGTTTAGTTTTGTGTTTAATATACAATTTCAATATTTTCTCATTTTTCAGTTACGCACTGTCAACATTTCAACATAACATTTTTCTCAGATCTACAATTTTAACCTAACTATTTAACCAATTCTACAATTTTAGCATAACTTAATTTTAAAATTCTAGCGTTTCAAAATAACATGTGTTTTGTTGTTGTTGTAGTTCCGCTCTTTGGGGCAGTGAGTGCATTACACTGTAAAAGTCAAAATATTTTCAAAACACAATCATTCACAGCTAACAACAGGATGCAAACGTGTTGGATGATACACATTTTTATGATGAATTTTATACAGTCTGCAGTTTTAGCATAACCCAGCTTTATAACAACACAAAGATATAGAAAGTGTGTATTAATACATATATAAAACGTTGGTGGCAATACTCTCTGTAGTATAAAAAAGTGCGAACTAAATATCAGGTCATATTTAGCAAAAACTTTAACTTGTTATCATATTCTGTCTTTATTAACTTATTCTCATATTCTGTCTTTATTAACTTATTCTTGTATTCTGTCTTTATCATGCTGTTATCATATTCTGTCTTTATTATGTTGTTCTCATATTCTGCCTTTATTATGTTGTTCGCATATTCTGTCTTTATTAACTTGTTATCATATTCTGTCTTTATTAACTTGTTATCATATTCTGTCTTTATTAACTTATTCTCATATTCTGTCTTTATTAACTTATTCTTGTATTCTGTCTTTATTATGTTGTTCTCATATTCTGCCTTTATTATGTTGTTCGCATATTCTGTCTTTATTAACTTGTTATCATATTCTGTCTTTATTAAATTGTTCGCATATTCTGTCTTTATTATACTGTTATCATATTCTGTCTTTATTATACTGTTATCATATTCTGTCTTTATTATACTGTTATCATATTCTGTCTTTATTATACTGTTATCATATTCTCTCTTTATTATACTGTTATCATATTCTGTCTTTATTATACTGTTATCATACTCTGTCTTGTCATGTTTTAGAACACAACAGTTTCTATATAATATGATATAGTAGCTGTACATATTCAGTATAATCTGGTTTTGTAGCCATATACAGTCCCATATAGTCATGTTTTAGAACACAACAGTTTCTATATAATGTGATATAGTAGCTGTACATCTTCAATATAATCTGGTTTTGTAGCCATATACAGTCCCATATAGTCATGTTTTAGAACACAACAGTTTCTGTATAATATGATATAGTAGCTGTACATCTTCAATATAATCTGGTTTTGTAGCTCTATACAGTTCCATAGAACAATGTTTTGGAACACAACAGTTTCTATATAATATGATATAGTAGCTGTACATCTTCAATATAATCTGGTTTTGTAGCTCTATACAGTTCCATATAGTCATGTTTTAGAACACAACAGTTGATATTGCTCTACAGCTCGACTATGTTTGTTATTTGATTCTTTTCTGCTTCAGTTTGATTAATCTTTATCATCATCATAGTCATACGACCTATCGTTGAATTTCAGTATCTGCTTATTTGTAAGCTGCTTTTTTTATTAAGATATTTTTATAAACTTCCTTTTATTTTCAAGATCTTTATTTTTCTAATGTTGCAATCTTTATAAGATATTCATATTTTTTTATAAAGTTGCTTTTCTTTACAAGACCTTCGCTATTTTATAAAGTTGTTATATTTTTAAAATCTTCATGTTTTTCGTAAGTTAGTTTTACTTTAAGCATCATAAAAAATGATATCAATCTAAAAGGCATCACAGTTGTATCCTGGTAAGCCTAACGTGATCAAGTAATCAAGTAAGGTTTACACTATTGAAGATTTAAGTAATGTTTTAAGACAAAGTAATGGTCAAGGATGATACCGATGGGATCAAACTTTCTCTTAACGGTTTCTATAGTTTCAATAAAAATAATCTAATTATTTTCCAATTATAACCTCTAGTATTTAAAAACATAATTCTTGTTTAAATCGTTATGTCTCCTTTTAATTACTGAAATGTTTTAATACGAATAAGTATACTCTGAAGTAAGAATCCACACAGAACCTGTATCGTTCTTCCAAACTCTTAAAACCCAATGCTTCTATACCCTAGTTTAATCTTCAAAACTCGTAAAATCCAATGCTTCTATACCCTAGTTTAATCTTCAAAACTCGTAAAACCCAATGCTTTTATACCCTAGTTTAATCTTCAAAACTCGTAAAACCCAATGCTTCTATACCCTAGTTTAATCTTCAAAACTCGTAAAACCCAATGCTTCTATACCCTAGTTTAATCTTCAAAACTCGTAAAACCCAATGCTTCTATACCCTAGTTTAAACATTTATCATTTGAACTACACATTGTGTTTATATTTAAAGATGGAAAATTAGGCTTTATAGAGAGAGAGAGAAGTTTCATGGTTGAAAATTATCTTTTAAAGGTACATATATATATAAACATCTTTATTAACTCAAATAGCTAGTTATCTTAATTCTGTCTTTATATTTTTCAAGTGAGTACGTTTACTTAATACCTGTGACAAGTAATGAAACATTTAGGACCCGGGAAAATATATTAACCTTCTTGATGTAACAGGAATATCTTAACAAGCATGTGTAAGAGTTTGATA
>NW_013673245.1:15815-20238 GCF_000517525.1 Limulus polyphemus
TATATATTTTATTATGTTCCTAATAAGAGTTAATATCATGAACACAAAAATATCTTATTGGAAGGCGTTTCAACTCTCTATAGTCGAAAAACAATGAATTTGACTTTGGGGAAAGTAGAACTTTATAAAATATCTGATGTTGTTTTATTAATATTTGTGACGGTAAATAAACACTCTGTATTATTAGTAGAAGTTTCAATGAGACTTAGCCGCTGTTTATCCTGTTTTGTTCTCTGGAGTTCTCATGCAGGCATTGATTTTTAGGTGTTCTTGACAAGATATTTGTTTTCAGCAATTTGTTTGTTTAAATGTTTTCAACAATGTCATTGTTTAAATGTTTTCAACAATGTCATTGTTTAAATATTTTCAACAATTTGGTTCGTTCACTGTTTTCAACAATGTCGTTGTTTGAATGTTTTCAACAATTTGGTTCGTTCAATGTTTTCAACAATGTCGTTGTGTTAATGTTTTCAACAATGTCGTTGTTTTAATGTTTTCAACAATTTGGTTCGTTCACTGTTTTCAACAATGTCGTTGTGTTAATGTTTTCAACAATTTGGTTCGTTCACTGTTTTCAACAATGTCGTTGTTTGAATGTTTTCAACAATTTGGTTCGTTCAATGTTTTCAACAATGTCGTTGTGTTAATGTTTTCAACAATGTCGTTGTTTGAATGTTTTCAACAATGTCGTTGTTTTGAGCCGTCCCTATACTAATGTATTTATCAGTTTAGCTGTGTTCAGTCGTTCTTGTCAAAGTAGTTCCTTTTAAGTTATTTTTAACATGTAGATGTTTTACGATGTCCTAACTGACATAGATAAAAATGTATTACCTTTGTTTCAAGTTTCTCCCTTCATCACGGAGCCTGTAATAAGACGTACTTCCATACACCAATAACAACAGAAAGCTATAACAGCGCTAAGAAATTGTATTACTAAAAACAGATAATTTCTACCACGGCTGCATGGTTTGTGTTTGAAGCCTAATGAAATGTTTAATAACACAGAAAGACAAATATAAAGGTACTTTTCTTACATGTACACGTTAGTTGTTCTAGAACAGTACAGTAATTAATACACAACCAAGTTTCATCGCTACTACTATTTAGTTGTGGTATTATAATTATCATTAAAATATCAACCATTGAAGACGGAACAACCATAATGTAGATTTTGTTGAATAGAGACGTTTAATGATCTATTTCTATAGATCTTGTATCTCAAGTTGAATAACCCAGTTATTAGACTACATTGATGTATAGATCTAGTATCTTAAGTGGAACAACCCAATTATTAGACTACAACTAACAAAAGTAGAAATGTCCACAGTCAGAAACCGAACCAACAGATAGGAAACAGTACAATATCCACAATCAGAAACCGAAGCAACAGACCAGTATGGTTGTTAAAGATTTTTGACATTTTTATGTTTTTAAAAACACACCTGGTCAATATACACAATATTTCGTTATAAATCTAGTTATTTAGATTGACTAAAGCTTCAAAACTTTATGAGGTTCCTCGGATTCTTGGAATTAGTTGTAAAACTGTTTTTATGATCCAAAAACACACCTGGTCAATATACACAATATTTCGTTATAAATCTAGTTATTTAGATTGACTAAAGCTTCAAAACTTTATGAGGTTCCTCGGATTCTTGGAATTAGTTGTAAAACTGTTTTTATGATCCGGACAAACACTTTTATTTGTTGAATTTTGATCAGTTACAACTACCCATAATTATCATTTTTTTATTCTGATTTTTTTTGGGGGGGGAGTTACCATGTGGCTTTAAATTAGATAAATATGTAATGGTATATTTTTAAACTCTATGTATTTATCATATTGGTAAATGATTAAATATATTCCATGGTTTGATCACCATTGGAGATTACTTATTCTCTTATCTAGGAACAGCTTTAATGAAAATACCATAGCATAATAAAAGTATAAAAAATATGTATTTATACAAATATCGTGATGCTCTCTGTAAAATGAAGAAAAAAATGCTAGCTAAAAATCAGGGCTTTGATGTGTTTTGAATCTCGCGCAAAGCTACACAAGGTCTATCTGTGCTAGCCGTCCCTAATTTATCAATGATAGACGGGAATAAAGGTAGCTAGTCAACATCACCCACCGTCAACTCTCGGGTTACTATTTTACTAACGAATAGTGAGATTGACCATCACATTATAACTCACCCACGGATAAAAGGGAAAGCATTTTTGGTGAAGAGGAATCGAACCCTCAGACTGCGAGTAAAATGGCTTAAACACAAGATCAGGGTATATTCAGCAAAAACGTTAACTTAATAATATACTGTCTTTATTAGACTGCTATTTCACAAGATCAGGGCAGACATAAATATAGTTTAAGAAATAATTTGTACAACAAAATATTCAAAGTTTTTAAAAAGGTCTAACGTTTGGTCGTAGAATAAAAGTTTATTTATTGATAGTATTACGTACGGCAAACTTTAGTACTAAATAAAGCAAAAAAAGAAAACAAGTTATACTGTTAAAGTTTGCCTCTTTATCGAATATAGGTCGTATTTAATAAAGGCTTAACTAATGTTAGGCTTAAGACAATTATATATTTTTTTATTATTATAGAAATCCTGTATTTAAAAAAGTACTGTTGTAATAAAAATACTAATTTGACCACAAATGTTTTGTGGGTCTCTGTTAGTACTGAATATTTTATGACACAAAATCAAATAGCATTGAACTTTAGAAAAACACCATTTAGTTCACGCCCTTTTTTAGTTTTGGAGTCGTATTTGATGAAACTTAAACAATGTGAAAATATTCGACACGAAGACAGTAATGACTATGAAATCTCTTACTAGGTACGAATAATCGTATATATTATTTAAATATAAAGATAATTTTCTAATATGAATACATGTCTGACATAAATATCCGTACCATACCTTTGAGAGCAAACATGTAAAACTGATGTAGTAAATTTATCAAATTTTACTCATTAGTTGGTGGTTAATGTTGATTAAACGTCTAAAATGCTTTCAAAGCTGTGATATGAACGATGTTCTTGGATCATACAGAAAAGAATAATGACATATATTTATTTACTGCTGACGAAAACACAGATCAGTGTACCAAACCCAGTTCCTGCACAGTTAATAGCTAAAGACGAAGAGTGAGAAGTGACATGATAATTGTTCAGTCATCAGATGGTTTAATAAATCATTTAACAGATATGCTGGTTGAAGATAAACATTTATCGGGTATGTATTTCTTACTTGGAAGCGTTATGAGATGTGGCTAGCTTAATAGATGAATTGGAAATAATACCCAATACAGCACGTTAAGTTTCTCTAGTGTCTAGTTTACAAGATGCACCCCAGTGGCACAGCGGTATGTCTGCAGACTTACAACGCTAGAAACCGGGTTTCGATACCCGTGGTGGGCAGAGCACAGATAGTCCTTGTGTAGCTTTGTGCATTATTAAAAACAAACAGTTTACAAGACAACGAAAACACTGTTCTAATTATGGCTTCAATTATTACATAGAACAAAAGGGTTAACAATAAATATGGCTTCACTTACTACGTAGAACAGAAGGGTTAACAATAAATATAGCTTCAATTAACAACCTAAAACAAAAGGATTAACAATAAATACAGCTTGGTTTACTGAGCTACAAAGAAGTTAATAACAACACTAAAGAAAACGTAGGTTTGTTTGTTTGTAGTTAAGCACAAAGCTACATAAAGGGCTGTCTATGCTCTGCCCACCACGCGTATCGAAATCCCGTTTTTAGCGTTGTAAGTCTGAAGACATACCGCTGTGCCACTGTTTATAAATTTTTGCCTAACTTTAAATATATTTCAAAGCATTCACATAAATTAACTTATTCTGTCAACCTTCATGCCTTCAGGAAAAGCTACCTGTTAGCCTTTTTCGAGAGTATGAATAATATACACACAGTGATATACATATACGGATCGTATTTCTGTTTTTCGGTTGTTTAATATGGTTTTACAGATGAAAATTAAAATTTGTCAAACTGTGTGAATTAGATTAGAATTTAGTTTCAGTGTTATCAAAGGAGTACTACCTAGAAATTGTTAACTCTTCATATAGTATTCATTGTTATCAAAGGAGTACTACCTTGAAATTGTTAACTCTTCATATAGTACTCAGTGTTATCAAAGGAGTACTACCTTGAAATTGTTAACTCTTCATATAGTACTCAGTGTTATCAAAGGAGTACTACCTTGAAATTGTTAACTCTTCATATAGTACTCATTGTCATCAAATGAGTACTACCTTGAAATTGTTAACTCTTCATATAGTACTCATTGTTATCAAAGGAGTACTACCTTGAAATTGTTAACTCTTCATATAGTACTCATTGTTATCAAAGGAGTACTACCTTGAAATTATTTTGTTATATAGATAA
>NW_013673245.1:21007-26037 GCF_000517525.1 Limulus polyphemus
ATCAAACACACTAGTGGTCTGTGTGTTGATAGAAGTGATTATGCCTAAAGTAAGTTATGTAGCACATCAAACACACTAGTGGTCTGTGTGTTGATAGAAGTGATTATGCCTAAAGTAAGTTATGTAGCACATCAAACACACTAGTGGTCTGTGTGTTGATAAAAGTGATTATACCTAAAGTAAGTTATGTAGCACATCAAACAAACTAGTGGTCTCTATGTTAATAGAAGTGATTATGCCTAAAGTAAGTTATGTAGCACATCAAACACATTACTGGTCTGCGTGTTGATAGAAGTGATTATACCTCAAGTAAGTTATGTAGCACATCAAACACATTATTGGTCTGTGTGTTGATAAAAGAGATTATACCTAAAGTACGTTATGTAGCACATCAAACACATTACTGGTCTGTGTGTTGATAAAAGTGATTATACCTCAAGTAAGTTATGTAACGCATCAAACACATTATTGGTCTGTGTGTTGATAAAAGTGATTATACCTAAAGTACGTTATGTAGCACATGAAACACATTACTGGTCTGTGTGTTGATAAAAGTGATTATACCTCAAGTAAGTTATGTAACGCATCAAACACACTAGTGGTCTCTGTGTTGATAGAAGTGATTATACCTCAAGTAAGTTATGTAACGCATCAAACACACTAGTGGTCTCTGTGTTGATAGAAGTGATTATACCTCAAGTAAGTTATGTAGCACATCAAACACACTAGTGGTCTCTATGTTGATAGAAGTGATTATACCTAAAGTAAGTTATGTAGCACATCAAACACACTAGTGGTCTCTGTGTTGATAGAAGTGATTATACCTAAGATAAGTTATGTAGCACATCAAACATACTAGTTGACTCTTAAGGCAACATTAAATAACATTATAAAACTTTATAACGACTCTTCAGTTTCAGTTTTAAGTTGTTTTTTATTCCGAGCTTGTTCCATGTTGAACATATGGTTATGATTACTTCAGAAATATAGGTCACTGAATTATTGAAAAAAAAAAACTTTAGAAAATTAACCGAAAAGTCATTGCTAAATACATCGTAAGTTATTTTCAGTAGCGGCGTTATTTAAATACGTTTGTTGTTTGATGATAATGATATATCTGTTCTGTGTACACCACAGGGACCCGAAACATTTTATTTAGGCTCGCACTACTACCTACAGGAAGTTCCATAAATTACGTAAACCAGTTATTAAATATGGTTTCTTCCAACAATGCTATATAGATTATAACTCGAATCCCTCTTCACTAAATAAGATATCTATATCTACCAAATTACTGAGATGGCTAACTGTATTCCAACTGAACACACACAAGGATAAGGATACCTCAACACAGATACCAAAATAGTAGGAACTCGCAATCGCTGAATATACACCTAAAGTTAACAATAATAATACGAAGCACTTTAAATTGGAATAAAAAGGGAAACAGAAAATTATGTTTGATTTTAATAAAAGGTTTACTGGTACTTTAGAAAAAAATTAACCATATATGGATTGACGGAAGTTTATAAAAAGTTTTGTTTTCAGCTGGGCACCAACCAGTTCTTATTGTATCCATGTTTCCCAAACTTTTTATTGTCTACACGTTCTTTATGCTGTGGAGAAAAGGGCGTGGCGTCCGGAACGGTAGGAAGTAGCTTCTTTGTCATGTTATGAGCAATACTCTGAGGGAGCAGATACAGCCAATGAGAAACACCCAATGTCTGGCGTTTCCATAGTGACACCGATTTTGCTAGCATATTTCAATTGAATCCGCCCACGAAATGGATCGAACAAGCATCAAGGAATAAATAATAACTGAACTCACATTGCTCCTCCTTTTGCAGCTTTTCAACATTACAAATCAAATTCAACATCTGTATGGAAATTATAAATGTATTGGATACAGCAAGCAGATTTGTGACGTCAGCGCAATACGAACACTGTTATATTGTCTGGTGCACAATACAGAATAAGTTTCCAGAGAAACCATGTGAAAACCCGCTCACTAGAGAACATTTTCTGTAAATAAATAAAATATGAATTATTTGCAAAGACAGAGGTCCGGTAATGTACGATAGATAGCTAAGTAGTTTTATAAATGTTTTTTTTAATGCAAACGATGTAAAAAATAGGAATAGTGATGTTTTGTTAATTATTTAAGTTTGGTAACTTTTAGCTACCGTATATTCATGTGAAAATTCAAAAGTCGTAACGCACATATAAGTAACGGAATTGAATTTATGAGGCACAAAAACAGTCAATATAATTCAATATTTTAATTGCTTCATCTCTTGTTTTGATAAATTCTATGTAATTGTTGTTGTTTTTTCTGAACTTCTGCTGCTCTGATGCTAAACGAAAAGATAATTAGATGTGTTTTTTTCAAGAAATGTGATTCAACAATTAAACTTCTCATTTTTTACGAATCGTTTAGAGTTTGTTTTTCTCTGAATATTTTTCCATAAATTATTGAATGAATTATGTTTATTTAAATTTAAATTGCGTAGATTTTAGACTATGCGTTTTTTCCCGCGTCAGACTTTATTTATTAATGCTGGATTTAGGGCAAAACTGTAATAAATTAACATCACCTTATCAAACGAAGCACGGGTGGTATTATAAGCAAGAATCAAATAAAGATCTCAAATATCCTAAAGTGAAGATCTTTAAAAAGTAGAACCAGTTCCATAGCGAGGATGAACCAAAGCCTGAATTATATTTCAAAAAATAGAAATATATATGAGTTAAAGTAAAGTGTTTTTAATATCAAGAACTAGCTGTAATGAAATATGTATGTACTACAGTTTAAAAAATGAAATGTGTATGTACTACAGTTCAAAAAATGAAATGTGTATGTACTACAGTTTAAAAAATGAAATGTGTATGTACTACTGTTTAAAAAATGAAATGTGTATGTACTACAGTTTAAAAAATGAAATGTGTATGTACTACAGTTTAAAAAATGAAATGTGTATGTACTACACTTTAAAAAATGAAATGTGTATGTACTACAGTTTAAAAACGAAATGTGTATGTACTACTGTTTAAAAAATGAAATGTGTATGTACTACACTTTAAAAAATGAAATGTGTATGTACTACAGTTTAAAAAATGAAATGTGTATGTACTACAGTTTAAAAAATGAAATGTGTATGTACTACACTTTAAAAAATGAAATGTGTATGTACTACACTTTAAAAAATGAAATGTGTATGTACTACTGTTTAAAAAATGAAATGTGTATGTACTACAGTTTAAAAAATGAAATGTGTATGTACTACTGTTTAAAAAATGAAATGTGTATGTACTACAGTTTAAAAAATGAAATGTGTATGTACTACAGTTTAAAAAATGAAATGTGTATGTACTACACTTTAAAAAATGAAATGTGTATGTACTACAGTTTAAAAAATGAAATATGTATGTACTACAGTTTAAAAAATGAAATGTGTATGTACTACAGTTTAGAAAATGAAATGTGTAACAATCATCCGTAATCATACAAATATTGTAACAACCATCCGTAATCATACAAATATTGTAACAACCATCTGTATTCATACAACTGTTGTATCAACCATCCGTAATAAAACATTGTTGTAACAACCATCTGCAATCATACAAATATTGTAACAACCAACAGTAATCATACAAATATTGTAACAACCATCCGTAACCATACAAATATTGTAACAACCATCTGTATTCCTTCAACTGTTGTAACAACCATCCGTAATCATAAAATTGTTGTAACAAACATATGTGACAAAACATTGTTGTAACAACCATCTGCAATCATACAAATAATGTAACAACCATCTGTAATAATTCAATTGCTGTAACAACCACATGTAATCATACAATTATTGTAACAAACATCTCAAATCATACAATTGTTATAACAACCATGTGGCTGTCATATTTTTGTTATTAAGAGAACCGGATGATATCTTGATATGTGTTGACACTAGAGCAAATTTGAATAGCAGAATGAATAGTATATGTTTTTAGGCTTCCTGACAACTATGTAAGGCATGGTGACGTATGATCAATTCCTGTGCTAACTGTTGCTTGTATATGTAAATAGTTTCATCACTTCTTATTCTGTGAAATTTAGGGTTGTACGTATGCTACACTGGCTGAAATATATTAACCTGAGGCGATGGTTGTTGAGATTAACCAGCAGCTATATGATTATATATAAATACAGCATTAACCAGCAGCTGTATGATTACATATAAGTACATCATTAACCAGCAGCTATATGACTACATATATATACATCATAAACCAGCAGCTATATGACTACATATAAATACATCATAAACCAGCAGCTATATGACTATATAAATACATCATAAACCAGCAGCTATATGACTACATATATATACATCATAAACCAGCAGCTATATGACTACATATAAATACATCATAAACCAGCAGCTATATGACTACATATATATACATCCTAAACCAGCAGCTATATGAATACATATATATACATCATAAACCAGCAGCTATATGACTACATATAAATACATTACCCGAAGAAAGGCAGAGTATTGAAAGATATGTTGAAAATATACAGCTGTTATATTATTTTTTCATTTCTTTCATCAATTACACTGAGTTTCAGCACCTGAAGGATACCGTAGTAAACACAACATGATACAGTGGCTAGTCATTCTACATACAAGCTAAAGGACCATAGGTTCCATGTTGTGTTTGTAATATACAGTAGCTAGTCATTCTACATACAAGCTAAAGGACCATAGGTTCATTATAAACACAACACGATACAGTAGCTAGTCATTCTACATACAGGCTAAAGGACCATATGTTCATTATAAACACAACATGATACATTGGCTAGTCATTCTACATACAAGCTAAAGGACCATAGGTTCATTACAAACACAGCATGATACAGTAGCTAGTCATTCTACATACAAGCTAAAGGACCATAGGTTCATTACAAACACAGCATGATACAGTAGCTAGTCATTCTACATACAAGCTAAAGGACC
>NW_013673245.1:26748-30679 GCF_000517525.1 Limulus polyphemus
AAGGATACCGTAGTAAACACAACATGATACAGTGGCTAGTCATTCTACATACAAGCTAAAGGACCATAGGTTCATTACAAACACAACATGATACAGTGGCTAGTCATTCTACATACAAGCTAAAGGACCATAGGTTCATTATAAACACAACATGATAAAGTGGCTTTCATTCTACATACAAGCTAAAGGACCATAGGTTCATTACAAACACAACATGATACAGTGGCTAGTCATTCTACATACAAGCTACAGGACCATAGGTTCATTATAAACACAACATGATATAGCGGCTAGTCATTCTACATACAAGCTAAAAGACCGGAGGTTCATTACAAACACAACATGATACAGTTAATAGTCATTCTATGTACAGGCTTAAGGACCAGAGGTTCATTATAAACACAAGATGATACAGTGACTAGTCATTCTACATACAAGCTAAAGGACCATAATTTCATTATAAACACAACATGATACAGTGGTTAGTCATTCTACATACAGGGTAAGTACCTCTAATACCACAGAATGACAAATACCATACGATATTTTATGATCTGTAAAGTCTGTAGTTATGACTAATACTATATTTTATGATCTGTAAAGTCTGTAATTATGAATAATACCATACGATATTCTATGATCTGTAAAGTCTGTAGTTATGACTAATACGATATTTTATGATCTGTAAAGTCTGTAGTTATGACTAATACGATATTTTATGATCTGTAAAGTCTGTAGTTATGACTAATACCATATTTTATTATCTGTAAAGTCTGTAGTTATGACTAATACCATATTTTATGATCTGTAAAGTCTGTAGTTATACACAAGACACTTGAAGAATGTCATCTATTCATCAAGTAAAAACGAACAGCATCAAATATTAGTCACGTAGCAAGTGTGTAATATTCAATGTTTTGGTTGGTCAATAATATTCCATGCAAAAAATTGCTGCAAATCTCCATATGTCAATAGGATTGTATGCAAGACTCTGAAGAGGGTAACATGAAACTAACAATGTTAATAATAAACGTGTCGATGTGTAAAACGAAAACTCTCCAAATGTGACGTTTTTACAAGGTATGTTGTTTACGAGATAGACATAACTCTTTGCTATACGCAATATTTTTAAGTAAGGATCTGTTATAGACATTCTCTTTACAGTACGCAATATTTACACGTTAATATTTATTATAGACATTGTGTTTACTGTACGCAATATTTACAAGTTAATATTTATTATAGACATAACTCTTTGTTATACGCAATATGTACAAGTTAATATTTATTATAGACATTGTCTTTACTGTACGCAATATTTGCAAGTTAATATTTATTATAGACATTATCTTTACTCTACGCAATATTTACAAGTTAATATTTATTATAGACATTGTCTTTACTGTACGCAATATCTACAAGTTAGGATTTATTATAGACACTGTCTTTACTATACGCAATATTTACGTATAGGATTTATTATAGACACTGTCTTTACTGTGCACAATATTTACTAGTTGAGCTTCAATGTTATAAACAATTAAATAATATATAAAATATATACCTACGATAAGGTAAAATCACATATATAGAATATATACCTACGATAAGGTAAAATCACATATATACCTACAATCAGGTAAAATCACATATATAGGATATATAGCTACGATAAGGTAAAATCACATATATAGAATATATAGCTACGATAAGGTAAAATCACATATATAGAATATATACCTACGATAAGGTAAAATCACATATATGGAATATATACCTACGATAAGGTAAAATCACATATATACCTACAATAAGGTAAAATCACATATCGTAGGTATATATTCTATATCGTAGGTATATATTCTATATATGTGATTTTACCTTACCAGCTAACATGTTATGAACTGTAGGATGTAAAGTCAGCTAACATGTTATGAACTGTAAGGATGTAAAGCCAACTAAAATGTCATGAACTGTAGAATGTAATGCCATCTAACATCTCATGAACTGTAGGATGTAAAGTCAGCTAACATGTTATGAACTGTAAGATGTAAAGCCAATTAATGTCATGAACTGTAGAATGTAAAGCCAGCTAACATGCCACGAACTGTAGGATGTAAAGTCAGCTAACATGTCATGAATTGTAAGGATGTAAAGCCAGCTAACATGCCACGAACTGTAAGGATATAAAGCCAGCTAACATGTTATGAACTGTAGGATGTAAAGTCAGCTAACATGTCATGAACTGTAGGATGTAAAGTCAGTTAATATGTCATGAACTGTAGAATGTAAAGCCAGCTAACATGCCACGAACTATAGAATGTAAAGCCAACTCTAGTAGAAATACATTCACCAACGTATACGTATAGTGAATGTCCAGTGCTTGGCTTTTCGGAATACATGATGGGTCATAATATGCCTGATTTAAAAAAATGTATTAAGGTGAGTGACTTACATTATTTCATAAAAATGATTTTACCTTATCGTAGGTATATATTCTATATATGTGATTTTATCTTACTTTACATCCTACAGTTCATAACATGTTAGCTGCTTTATATCCTTACAGTTCGTGGCATGTTAGCTGGCTTTACATTCTACAGTTCATGACATTAATTGGCTTTACATCTTACAGTTCATAACATGTTAGCTGACTTTACATCCTACAGTTCATGAGATGTTAGATGGCATTACATTCTACAGTTCATGACATTAATTGGCTTTACATTCTACAGTTCATAACATGTTAGCTGACTTTACATCCTACAGTTCATAACATGTTAGCTGACTTTATATCCTTACAGTTCGTGATATGTTAGCTGACTTTACATCCTACAGTTCATGAGATGTTAGTTGGCATTACATTCTACAGTTCATATGTTAGCTGGCTTTATATCCTTACAGTTCGTGACATATTAACTGGCTTTACATTCTACAGTTCATGACATATTAGCTGGCTTTACATCCTTACAATTCATGACATGTTAGCTGGCTGTACATCCTACAGTTCATGACATGTTAGCTGGTTTTATGAACATTTTACTTTATAAAGATCCACTTCTTCGAGAAGTGTGTAGACCAGACTAGCAGTGTGACAGAGTAAGTTATCATGTTGTAGATAAAAGTCCACAAGTCAGAGCCAGCAAAATTGTCATAAAGTGACACCATTCTACAGAAGGAAGGAAACTCATCAATGCTTACTCCTGTCCACACCATATTTACATCACATTCAGGGCTAGGCATGTCCGAGGCTCTTCCAAACATGAGCCATTTATTGTTGTAGTTTCATCGTGATCGAATGTATCTGTCATGTGCAGGAGTAAAAGTTGATATTTTCACATAGGTAACCACAGATATTGTTATATTGAATACTTTGTTAAGATAATTCAAGGTACATAGTATTTGAAAGTGTATTCTTTCGGCTATAAAATGGTACATACTTTTACTTGGTAACTATGACTGGGACATACAAGTAATTTATAGCAAAATGGCGGCGTTGACACATTTCACTTGGGGAAGAATGACACGCGTGTCAACCAACCACACGATGAGGAATTTACATGTATTTTTATTCATTTAAAACAAAGATAGGTAGAATACGTGTCTTAGTTAGGTGTCACATTTGGTGCATTTCAGGTCGAAAACATACCAAGAATACGTTAAACCAGCCTTCGGTATTCACACGCATTTGTAAAGTACTGTGCATCTTACTTCACAAATTTAGTTGTTTTAACTTATTTCCGTTAGTCATTGACTAACGGAAATAAGTTAAAACAACTAAATTTGTGAAGTACTGTGTGACTAACGGAAATAAGTTAAAACAACTAAATTTGTGAAGTACCGTGTGACTAACGGAAATAAGTTAAAACAACTAAATTTGTGAAGTACCGTGTGACTAACGGAAATAAGTTAAAACAACTAAATTTGTGAA
>NW_013673245.1:31332-34318 GCF_000517525.1 Limulus polyphemus
TTCACAAATTTAGTTGTTTTAACTTATTTCCGTTAGTCACACGGTACTTCACAAATTTAGTTGTTTTAACTTATTTCCGTTAGTCACACGGTACTTCACAAATTTAGTTGTTTTAACTTATTTCCGTTAGTCATTGACTAACGGAAATAAGTTAAAACAACTAAATTTGTGAAGTACTGTGCGACTAACGGAAATAAGTTAAAACAACTAAATCCTTTTTGTTTCTCTAATCCTACAACATTTATATAACACATATATATTTGTACTTAAACACATTAAGCTACTGTAATAACGAATTGAGAAACAACGATTTATAAACCCAATGAAGTGTTTTTATTTTGGGGAACGTACTACGTGTCTGAAGAGGACAAAACGAATATTCTGTCGAAAAGCGTAGCACGTTCCCCAAAATAAAACCACTTCGCTGGACTTATAAATCATTGTTTGCTAATTCGCTATTACAGTTGCTTAGCGTGTTTCCATACACAGTACAAGCTGAATAACTTTTAGCCAGTTGGTTCCATGTTTTATTATTTTTAATACAAGCTTCGTGTTCTGTGGTTTTATCTGTTACAATATTACTTGTATTCTTGACATACTATCGACATTTGGCATATGCACAGTTTAATTAAGTAATACATATTCAAAGGAACTTTGTCATATTTCCTATTATGGGCCATAACTTGTGAGTTCGCCATAAAAACTGCTAAAAAATTAAACCGACTGCGTACAAAAATATGACTGGTTACTTTTGGTTAAATATTCTAAATTAATTCAAATACTGAAACTGTTAACGTTTCTCATGACAAGCTGAAGGAAAACAATAAGTCCTGAAACGTTTCTAATACCACGAGACATGTTGGTTTTTTGTGTGCATAGCTACACAATGGACTACCTGCGCTCTGTCCTTCGCCGTGAATGGAACCCAGATTTTAGCTCCGTAAACAAGACCCGCTGGGGAGCTTCAATACATAAAGCAGTATATAGCACTAGAAAAACCACGGACAACTGTTGATGTACTGCTGTTAGGCTTTAAAACTGTAATAACAAAAGTGAGTGTGGTAGATCTCAAAAACCGGCACGATAATACTGGTATTTAGCTAGAATCAAACTACCATAACTCTAAGGATATTGATAGAATCAAGCAACCATAATTCTAAGTATTTAGCTAGAGTCAAACAACCATAACTCTAAGTATTTAGCTAGAATCAGACAACCACCATAACTCTAAGTATTTAGCTAGAATCAAACAACCATAACTCTAAGTATTTAGCTAGAATCAAACAACCATAACTCTAAGTATTTAAATAGAATCAAACAACCATAACTCTAAGTATTTAGCTAGATTTGAACCTTTAGGTTATAGATCTTTTAGGATATAGAAGATACTCATTATCACTTAGATTATTAGAACGGTTTGAATTACTAAAATATAGACGATAATCATTATTTCATTCATGTGATTTCATCTGTCACTCGGATAAATAGACAACCATAATTTGTAAGTTGAACTGTTAAGATAAGCAAGACACTCGCCATCAGTCAGATAATTAAAACACCAAGATTTGTAAGTTGAACTGTTAAGATAAGCAAGACACTCGCCATCAGTCAGATAATTAAAATACCAAGAGTTGTAAGTTGAACTGTTAAGATATGTAAGAATTTGCCACTCAGATAATTAGAATGTCTAGATTTGAGTTGTTAGAACGTTACTGGCCGTCCTTTACAAACACTTCATTCTCACAGTATTATAATAAATACAACCCATTGAAAACTAAATATATTCTAACTAGAGACAAAGAATCTGTAAAATTATATTGGCAAAAATATTAACACTAAGACGTTCACAAAACGTTAAGTTTTTTGGTTATACCAACATTGCCTCTCATTTAATATTTATTTCATCCTTTCAGCCACATTAAGTTCTTTGTTGTTTTAGCACAAAGATGATAATTGGACTATGTGTTCTCTGTCCACTTTGGGAAATCTAACCCCGGATTTTAGCTTTGTAGGTTCCCAAACTTACCGCTGATCTTTCAGCGACACCTAGTTATGCAACAAAGTTCTTTTTTAAGACACAAATGCATTTATTATGTTAATTCTTCCGTTAGATGAGCACATTTGTAAATTATTTGTAAAATTTTAGTCACAGCATGATATGTTTATTATTATTCGTTAATCTGTCAAAGGAGTAAAATAATCCAAACATCATACATTGTAAATCAACAATCGTACAGCTTTGAGGCAACTTTTAATAATTACAAACATCATACGTTGTCAATCAACAATCATACAGCCTTGAGGCAACTTTTAATGGTTGGATCTTTTTGAAAAATAATAAAATCCGTAAGAACATGTACTAGTTTTGGCCATACGTGTATTCCATGTACTAGTGAATAATAGGTCATTCAAAGAAAACAAAACTATCATTTTACGTGTATTCCATGTACTAGTGAATAATAGGTCATTCAAAGAAAACAAAACTATCATTTTACGTGTATTCCATGTACTAGTGGATAATAGGTCATTCAAAAATAACAAGACTATCATTTTACGTGTATTCCATGTACTAGTGGATAATAGGTCATTCAAAGAAAACAAAACTATCATTTTACGTGTATTCCATGTACTAGTGGATAATAGGGCATTCAAAGAAACAAACTATCATTTTACGTGTATTCCATGTACTAGTGGATAATAGGTCATTCAAAAATAACAAGACTATCATTTTACGTGTATTCCGTGTACTAGTGGATACTAGGTCATTCAAAGAAAACAAAACTATCATTTTACGTGTATTCCATGTACTAGTGGATAATAGGTCATTCAAAGATAACAAGACTATCATTTTACGTGTATTCCGTGTACTAGTGGATACTAGGTCATTCAAAGAAAACAAAACTATCATTTTACGTGTATTCCATGTACCAGTGGATAATAAGGCATTCAAAGAAAACAAAACTATCATTTCACGTGTATTCCATGT
>NW_013673245.1:34723-38072 GCF_000517525.1 Limulus polyphemus
GATGTTTGTTAGAATACTGAACACTTGATATAATAGAAACACTGAACTCTTGAGATAATAAAACAAGTTTTTATGACGTTTGTCCATGTAGAACCCTGAACACTTGATATAATAGAAACACTGAACTCTTGAGATAATAAAACACGTTTTTATGATGTTTGTCCATCTAGAATACTGAACACTTGATATAATAGAAATACTGAATACTTGAGATAATAGAACCGGTTTTCATGATGTTTGTTCATCTGGAACACTTAACACTTTAGAACCAGTTTTCATGACATTTGTCCAATTTTCAGACTTTTTGCATAACATTAAGCGCCTTTTACATTAAAATACTTAAAACTTCTGACCCCCTGTTGTTCGGCGGTAGCTCTGCAAGCTTACAATCCTAAAAATCTAGTTTCGACACCCCTGATGTGCAGAGCACAGATATTCCCTTCTGTAGCTTTGGGCTTAATAACAACCAACTTAATACTTCTACTTCACTATATACTATCCGTTACGATTAACTCTTAATATAATTTTCACATATCTCCGATAAAACATCCTTTTCGTTTATTTTCAGAAATAAAAAGTGTTAATTTATCTTTAATAAACAGAATCACCAAATACATACTCGTTCTATTTAAAGAGTGAGAAAAATATAACTTTTTATATTGGTCATAGTTTGGTTAGAATAAAATATAAACCATTTCTTTATAAATACATTACAGTAATTGTTTTTAGTACCCGATGATGACAACACCTTGTCGAAACGTTGTAGATTTGCTGTTATATTAAAGTTTTTCTTCATTACCCATTCAAGCTGTCTCCAACAATAATTAACAGTAATTGCTTACTCTTCAAATTGTTATTTTTTGTTTAACTGTACCGGGTTTTGTGAGTATTTAACCTATAAGTGAACAATAATTATTCATAACGTCATTGGTCTCAATTATTATTTATAAATCTATTGTTTATTTTTATTGTAGCCAAACTAAGATATGAAATAATAAAATTAATCTTATTTTTTGATGCTATGGATCCAGAACTGAACCAAGAAATAAAAGATTGTTTCATGAAAAGTGACTTGTTTAAAAAAGGTGATAATTTGTCGGTTTCTTGTCGCAGTTGACAGTAAATTGTTTACGATGATAAACTGTTGTTTCATTTACTTCGTGCTAGTTGTTGATAAAAATCTTTTCTCATTTAAACTTTTCGGACAAAAAATAAGTGAGTTCAACAAAAACTATTTAAAAACATTTAAAGGAGACTGATGGACAATGGTTACTTCACAAATACCCCTCTTGATAGTTAGCAAATGAAGGGTTAACTTATTAACAAATTATTTTTACAAGTTTAATATTATACATTAACTAAAAATGTTGAACAGTTCTACATTTTATTAATGCAGTAAATAGTTTTTCTTAGATCTTTAAAAGCTGGAGCTTCTTGAGAAAGTAATGGACAATTCTCTTTAAAAATACCTTATATTATGTTTGATGCTAGTGTTAGCTCAATGAAACTTCCCCTTTAGAAGGCTTAACTATGATAAAGAGGAAACCCATTGTCTTCAAAAGTGTTCTCATAGTTTTCGAAACTTAAAAGTTCAAGTGTGGTTTGATTTAAAATAACTTATATTATGTTTGATGCCAGTGTTAGCTCAATGAAACTTCCCCTTTAGAAGGCTTAACTATGATAAAGAGGAAACCCATTGTCTTCAAAAGTGTTCTCATAGTTTTCGAAACTTAAGAGTTCAAGTGTGGTTGGATTTAAAATAACTTATATTAGTTGTTGATTTTTTTAATTTGGCTCCAGACTGTTTAATCTGTCATCAGACTGTTATCACGCTTTTGTTTGATTTAATTTGTAATAAAAATACTAAAACGTTTCCAAGAATGTAATTATGTTAATTAGTTAACAGAATGTAAAAAACAAGATTTCACTATAATAACGACAGCTAAATTTTAATCAAAACATCTTATTAAATAGTTTTTAACTTTTCAGTTTAACTGATAACGTTTCTTAATGGTTTTTTTCATTCCTTAAAACGAGTTTTTAATGTATTTAAATAGTTATTACGTGATTTTACCGTTTGTTTATAGGTTATCCATATTTATTAAAGAAACGTTCACTTACCTATCTCTTTCTCTCAGTGTCCATGGATAAATTTTCTATGGCACAGACTAGCTATCAAAACAAAATTCATCAGTTTAGGCCCATAAAAAAAGATGTGTGTTGCTCAAATTCTGCTTGACGTTTTTAAAAGTTTAAGTTTTAGATGATGTAAACAAACTATATGGCGATAAAATAAGTAACTCTAAAAGAATATGGTACAGCCAGAAAGCAAACAATGTGCGATTCTACTTTTGTGTTAGACAATCAAGTTTCTTATACAAGTTCATTTATGAGTTTTTTCCGTACAGACAGTTTATTTAGGTATCTTAAGAGTTAAAGTCGTACGGTTTTAATTCGATAACGTACAATCAAGTTACTTTATATTTTAACAGTTAACGTTACACGACGGGCAGTCAGTTTCTTGTATCTCTAAATAAGTAAGGTTGTGTGGTTTTAACATGTTAACAGTTAAGAGTTACAAGGTTTTATTTATGTGACAAACAACAAGTTTCTAAATATCACGAGGATACACAGTGAAGAACAGTTATAAAATAGGACCATGTTTCTATATTTAAAAATACTTATAAATATACAAGCTAATGCGGTAATCCCAATAACAATGTTAATAAACTGACAGACATGTTAATGGCACTGATTAACAGACAGACATAAAAAGTACAGATAATAACAGCAGCAAACTGACATAATCACGGTGGATGTAAGATAGAACGGTAAAAAGTCGTGCCATTTGGACAAATAGTAGCGTAAAATAACTGTCTGTCCTCTGTTGACTGTATTTACAATGACGCGTCGATTTTAGTGTATTAGTCTATAATACAGTTTATAATATACATGTTGTTTGAAGCTTTATTGTAAATTACACATATACATATATTTTAATACAAAAATCGTAATGGCGGCTGACCTTATTAATACATATATTTTAATACAAAAATCGTAATGGTGGCCGACTTTATTAATACATATCTTTAATACAAAAATCGTAACGGCGGCCGGCTTCATTAATACATATCTTTAATACAAAAATCGTAATGGCGGCCGACTTCATTAATACATATCTTTAATACAAATATCGTAATGGCGACCGACTTTATTAATACATATATTTTAATACAAAAATCGTAATAGCGGCCGACTTCATTAATACATATCTTTAAATACAAAAATCGTAATGGCGGCTGACTTCATTAATACATATCTTTAAATACAAAAATCGTAATGGCGGCCG
>NW_013673245.1:39007-40609 GCF_000517525.1 Limulus polyphemus
CTTCATTAATACATATCTTTAAATACAAAAATCGTAATGGCGGCGACTTCATTAATACATATCTTTAAATACAAAAATCGTAATGGCGGCCGACTTCATTAGAGTGCGCAGCCAAGTAAGTAGGTGGAATATTTTTTTTTCCAATCAAAGTTAAGGTACAAGTTCAGGAAAGTCAGATTCTATTTTGTCACCTATAGTTTTTCTAATTACTTTAGTTTAACGTGACCAATCATAAGATGAATATTAGATCAATATTATTAAATTATAATTCCAATAAATTAATTTAGACGTACAAATAAAAACACTTAGAGATATTGAACGTTTAAATTCAAGACAAAGTTAGATTGTTCTATATTTGTTTGTTGCTTAGCAAAAGTTAGATTGTTCTATATTTGTTTGTTGCTTAGCATAAAGTTAGATTGTTCTATATTTGTTTGTTGCTTAGCAAAAGCTAGATTGTTCTATATTTGTTTGTTGCTTAGCAAAAGTTAGATTGTTCTATATTTGTTTGTTGCTTAGCAAAAAAGTTATATTTTTGTATATTTGTTTGTTGCTTAGCAGAAAGTTAGATTGTTCTATATTTGTTTGTTGCTTAGTAAAAAGTTAGATTGTTCTATATTTGTTTGTTGCTTAGCAAAAAAGTTATAATATTGTATATTTGTTTGTTGCTTAGCAGAAAGTTAGATTGTTCTATGTTTGTTTGTTGCTTAGCTCGTGTTTGTTTGTTTGTAATTAAGCACAAAGCTACACAATGGGCTATCTGTGCTCTGCCCACCACGGGTATCGAAACCCGGATTCTAGCGTTGTAACTCCGCAGACATACCGCTGTGCCACTGGAGGGCTGTTGCTTAGCAAAAAGTTAGATTGTTCTATATTTGTTTGCTGCTTAGCACGAAGATAAACAATGAGCTATTTGCACTGTGCCTATCACGGATATCGAAACTTGATTTTGTAGCGCCTAACTCTAGAGACTTACAGCTGAGCTGCTGGAAGACTCTTGTTTTCTTTTACGTTCATTTTATCATGAATACAAACTACTGAGATGTATTTTCTCGTATAATACTATAACATGAACACTTTACATCAAATAAATAACACTTACTTTCAATACATACATTAGAATGTTTGAAACATTCATGAGCATCCCGTGGGTAATTACTTGAACATTTTCATGAAAAGTGTTGACATAAGAATACAAACTACTGAGATGTATTTTCTCGTATAATACTATAACATGAACACTTTACATCAAATAAATAACACTTACTTTCAATACATACATTAGAATGTTTGAAACATTCATTAGCATCCCGTGGGTAATTACTTGAACATTTTCATGAAAAGTGTTGACATAAGAATTTTGTGACAAATGTTATCAAGTTATATTCCGTTACAGAAGCCTAGACTTAAAATGTTACTTGGTCTAACATTATATTACCTGCTAACTGGGAGCTCAAGTTTTGTTATTTGGTCAGAAATTATAGTACCTGCTAACTGGAAGTTCAAGTTTTGTTATTTGGTCAGACATTATATTACCTGCTAACTGGGTGTTCACGTTTTGTTATTTGGTCAAACATTATAGTACCTGCTAACTGGGTGTTC
>NW_013673246.1:0-2800 GCF_000517525.1 Limulus polyphemus
TCAACAGAAGATATACAGGTCAGTATCTGCCAAGTCTGGGACACATTTAAAACTATTAATACTGTTCAACAGAAGATATACAGTTCAGTATCTGCCAAGTCTGGGACACATTTAAAACTATTAATACTGTTCAACAGAAGATATACAGTTCAGTATCTGCCAAGTCTGGGACACATTTAAAACTATTAATACTGTTCAACAGAAGATCTACAGTTCAGTATCTGCCAAGTCTGGGACACAGTTAAAACTGGTTGGTTCACTCCATAAACATGTATATTGTGATTTAGGCGGCTTTATAAGTACAATAAGCTTTACTCATCAGGATCTATACTAACCTACCTCCAAATCTAATTACAAACGTATATGCCCAAAGTAGCACAGACGGAAAGAATTAGAGCGATAAGATTCGTCATTTTTTTTTTCTGTACGCTTGTCTGGAAAAGTCACTTACTTACTTACTTAAATGAAATTTGTTGAAATATTGAAATTTTGATTCACTCCATAAACATGTATATTGTGATTTAGGCGGCTTTATAAGTACAATAAGCTTCAGTTTTGTTCAGCCAATACTGAGAAATAGCCATTGTTAATATTCAGACATTTTAAAGGCGGAGCCCCCCCGGTGAGACAGTGGTAAGTCTTCGGATTTACAGTGCTAAAATCAGGGGTTCGATTCCCCTTGCCGGACACAGCAGATAGCCCGATGTGGCTTTACAAGAAGAAAACACACACGTAAAAGGTGGTTTTAAACGGGTGATATTTATGGCCGACATTTTGTTTCATCACGATCCCTACTATTAAGTACTACCGTACTTAATTATAAGTTAAGTCAATTCTTTAAGGAACATATCTACTCATTATTTAAATGGAAGTTCTACTAATTATTCCATGACAAGTTTTTTTTTTTCAAATCCATTAAGGATAAACTCACGTTAAGAAATAGGTCTTAATTTTCCTTTTTTTTATTTTTTATTTGATTTTTTTACTGAAGCTTGTTTGTTTTTAATTATGCGCAAAGCTACACAATGGCTATCTGTGCTCTGCCCACCACGGGTATCGAAACCCGGTTTTTAGCGTTGTAAGTCCGCAGACATACCGCTGTGCCACTGGGGGGCATATACTGAAGCACCTTATGAGCTGCGTCATAAGATCTCGTGCGAGCTTGGTTACATTTATTTGAAACTGAAATATTCCTACACGCAAGACGAACATTGTGTCAGTTAAAAATAACACAATGCCAGGTACTGGACATGATCGTTTTTTTTTATATATATATCCGTCCCAGTGACACATTTTAAACAAATTAATATCCGTTTCCAAATACAAATTCGTGGAACTCGGTGCATACGAGAGCAGGTTATATTTAAATATTTTCTCTGAAGGTTGAAGTTTACAACTAATAAAAGTATGTTTTATGTTTCTGTTCATGTCCATTTTAAATGTTTCTCAAGGAATTGTTTATGACTGCTAATGGTTCGTGGAGCTAAAAAAAAACGAACTTCATTACAGTGTGATAAGAAGCTAAGAAAAACGTGAGCTACCCATGATAATAAAGCACCCGCAGCAGCGCCCCCATTTTTTTAAAACATTAACTAATTAGTTAATTTTTTTTTACGAGAAAGAGAAATGCTTCGCTACATCATTATTTAGAAACTTTACTGATATTAACATCATTTTTCCAGTGTCCCCCCTCCAGTGGTTCAATGATAAGGCTTTATGGCTTATAACGTTAAAATTCATGGTTCGAGCCCCAGCGTGTACGCAGTGCAGATGGTAACTAGAACGCAACATAGAGCATCAATATCGAAAATCTCAAACATAAATGTGAACAATGTGAAAGTGTAGTTCTGATACATACTGTTCTACCACGACTTTATATCGGCTGTGGTTGTCACGTAATTTGCTAATTTGCATATTAAAAATCGTATCACTATACAGCACTGTACAAAAGTGTTAGGACAAGATAATATTTTGCCATTCTTTCCATTTTATGGGGCTAATTATTCAATGTCATTACATAATGCAAATTTCAACACTATGGTAATGCTTCACTGATCCCTATTGACAACTGAATGAGCCAGGGTGAGAATCCTTATCATTTTTTAGAATTCCCATATACTTGTACCAAGGGCATGTCATCAAGGTTCTGCTTGAATTGACGTACTGATCAAATTTAGGGTCTGAAATAACTGTTGTGGTACCCCATGCAGTGTCTTAACTATATAGAAAAGAGGTAGCATATGGTATCGGTATATGCTAGAAGAAATCAATTTAATAGCACCCTACAAATAAACCTTGATAAAAACAGTGTTTAACACTATATATATTAAGTTTTGTTGTCATGCCACGGCCCAAAAAACGTAGAGAATTGACACTAGAGCAGAGAGATCTCATAAAAGCTTTACGTGATGCTGGTTGGACTCTCCGACAAATTGTAGCAGACTTGAAATGTTCCCCAAACACTGTCAAGTAAACCCTAGATCATGAGACCGAGACAGGTAAATTTGAAAATGATACTGATGTTAAGTATCTTCGTTTATGCAGCCTTCAGGACAGAAGGAAGACTGCCACTGATCTCATGCATGAGATAAACGACCATGTACCAAATGACAGAAAAGTGTCCAGATCTACAGTATCAAGAAGACTCAACGAGAATGGAATATTTGGTCGTGTAGCAGTTAAAAAAATCTTTAATTCGATCTATAAATATAGTCAAGAGACTAAAACTTGCTAAAACGTGGAATGTTGATGATTGTAGAAGGGTATTATGGACGGATGAGTCCAAGTTTGAAATATTTGG
>NW_013673246.1:3822-4593 GCF_000517525.1 Limulus polyphemus
AGAAAAAAATCAGCATGTATAATAGAATTATATAACCAGTAATTGTTTTCGTTTTTTAAATGAGCTATCAATTGTAGTATATTGATTTATTTAAATAATTTGTGAGTTATAAGTTAGTCCTATGTTACAGAGAGTCGAACTTCGATCACCATGAGAGTCGAAACGATGAGAATAAAAATGGCATTGGTTAAGGGCATTAGTGATATATGGATTGTGATTTTTAAAAATGAAACCGTTTTCTACATAATAATATAACGCTATAAATCGGGATTCGATACCTGTGACGGGTACAAAACAGATAGCCCATTGTGTAACTTTGTTCTTAACAACAAACAAATTTATACAAAATATTTTTTTTGAACTCCGCATAAATATTAGCGGTGTAACATTTTTCTCATTTTACATTACTGGTGGCACCATTTTTTCTGATGCCAGCGACGTCCTTATTGGTGCCATCGTTTCTGGAAACGTTAAAGACGGCGCCATACTTAAAAATGTCGTTATTACCGATTTCGTATTGTAAGTTCCTGACAGAAGTAAGTTTAGTGAGCTAGTTTTACATTACAAACTGTCCTTTAGTTTGTTTCAATGTAGAACCTTTTTTAAACCTTATCAACAGTTTTTCATTACAAACTGTCCTTTAGTTTGTTTCAATGTAGAACCTTTTTTAAACCTTATCAACAGTTTTTCATTACAAACTGTCCTTTAGTTTGTTTCAATGTAGAACCTTTTTTAAAACTTAGCATCCGTTCTCCATTACAAACTCACATT
>NW_013673246.1:5209-8048 GCF_000517525.1 Limulus polyphemus
TAGACACCTGTGATGGTTAGGCTACATTCAGGCACCCGTGATTGGTAGGCTACATTTAGACACCTGTGATGGTTAGGCTACATTCAGGCACCCGTGATTGTTAGGCTACATTCAGGCACCTGTGATAGTTAGGCTACATTCAGGCACCCTTGATTGGTAGGCAACATTCAGGCACCCGTGATGGTTAGGCTACATTTAGACACCTATGATTATTAAGCTACGTTCACGTAACTGTGATCTCAATAGAAAGCGTAACACTTGGAGGTTGTTTTATGCAACAGTTATTCATATAACTAACTGCCTTTATAAAAACTTCTAATTTAACCATTATGGTCGAAAACTGATTACATAATTTCAAAAAAGTCCATCATGTTTTCTTAGACTAGATTTAGAGTTAATGAAATTCTAAATGAAAGATACCCTAAAGAATGCGAAATATCAAACACTTTACACATCCCTGAGGTGGATATATATAACAAACTATTGGTTGAAAAGACACCTTCAATTCAAAAACCAGCCAACCACAATCAGCTGCATAATGGGCTGAGCCGTGCAACCACAAAGTTCGAGCTTTAGCATTATAAACTCTCAAACTTTGAGCCACCAGATGGTATTGCGTAAGAGAAATATATTAATACATTTAACAGTGTTCGTGATCGAGTAGCGAAAAAAATCAAAACTGGAAAAAAAAATAATAACTGTAATTTTTACTTTTTTATTACGTACAATTTTACGGAATGTGATTATTTTTACTGCTTAAAATAATCTAAATGGTTATGGGTTATTTTAAAATTAGAATATAGAATTTTATTAGTGGTATTTTAGATTCAATTCTTGGTAAAATATCATATATTTGAGATTCTGTAACATGCTTAAAACAAAATTACTTATTACTCAGTGCTAAGGTAGCTAATAGCTTTACAAGATGACTTGTGAGGTGGCGTGTCAACTCAATAATTCACATAAAGAAATAAGAAATGTTAGTATTTTCTAAGACAACTATTAGGTTCAGCGTCTCTAAAATAAAAAAATCTATTACCACTATGACACAATTAGTAATATGTTTCTGACACACAACGATATCCGGTTGTACTAACGACCATGGAGAAATGTACCAGTTCCTACGTAACTCCGCCTATACTGTCAGTTAAAGGATTTTACTTATACTTCTTAATAGTATAAATATATACAGTGTTGTTGTTGTTGTTTGGCTTAGGATTCTTCTACAGTAGGTGTCTGTAACTTGTTGGCGATAAATTCAAAAATAAGCGAACAGCACTTACTCCACTTGTTTTCAAAATAAAATATATTCGGAACTAGTTAAACGTACATACAACAAATTAATTACATTATATAGATATTATAGGCATATCATTAAACACTACATATATAGTTCTCTTCTTCTTGTCAAAAATCCGCTTAGGCCTATTCAATAGCTTTAGAATTTCAGTTGACAAGCCAAACTATTATTCTTATCTCTTTCAACACCGTTAATCTCATTCCAATATATCAACTGTTAGGCCTTCCACTCCTACGACGATTAACTTTACATTTAACCTTTCTTTGGCTGAATTCCTGCTCGTGATTTTACTTTGCTTCTCGTCTGCTCTGTCTGTTTACTTTTCCTGTTCATCTCACACTATTTATATGTTTATTATTAATCGTCTGCCCGCTATATCCTCAGCATCAATAAATTTCACGCGACGTTCTATAATCTCGACATCAATGACTTATAAACACAACGCACGACTCTTACCAGTTTAAGTAACTAAACTTGTCATAACGTTTACTTTAAAATAATTGCTTCTAACTCTCTTGCTATGAATAAAACTAAACAATCATAAAATATTCACTCACAAAATAAATTAATCAATAATATCTACACGAAACAGTCTTTTATCTCATGACACTGTCACTCCAATTTTTCAGTGTTCCTTCTTTTTACATGTTCAATTTAATATTAACATTTTTTGACATTCACTTTTTTAACAATGTCTTCGACTTAGCTCGCCCTATACCTACAGTCAGCAGAGATCGAAACCGACATAGTCCTGTTACACCTCAACAATTGTCGTTGCTTTCTCAACCACCCCAAAAATCTAAAGGGGGTTCAGTCGGGGAGACTCGTCCCGTTTCCGATTATTCAAATTTTAGGGCATTGTCCACATTAGGAACGCTTACACATCTTAATGGACTGACCACTGGTGAAGGAGAAACCATCAAGAGTCTCAGGCCTTTAAAACGATTTAGGTCTAAAACAGGTAAATAATTTCGAATTTTTATAGTAAATAAGTTAAGTTATAGTCTAAAAAGATTTGGCGGGCATATACAGTTGTACTTAATCGACAACGACATTAACTTTAAGTACATCTGGTTAAGTATTTTTTATCTATATACTTTCCTCAAAATGACACTTTTTATTATATTTCATGTAGTGTTTATCACAGCTATGGAATTATGGTCTATAGAGGGCAGTGTATTATTTCTCTACTGTCGATAATAGTAAGACGCTATATCCAATGGGTAGAAAGGCCTTGATACTGAGTTTTTTTTGTATTTTTTAGATTAATAAAAACATCTAACATTGAAAAGATAGCTTACAGCAGTAGGAAACATCTTGTTGTGCTGACACACATAAAGTTTCATACTTTGTAATTTATATTCTCAACGTGTATTAATTTAGAGGTATACTAATAGGTGCTCGTCATTACGACGATGTCAAAATCTGGAAAACAATTCATGAAAGTTACAAATTGAGAAGCTTTATGGACTGTATAATTTAAATAAGAATACGATATTTATAAATGAGCCCCCCAGTGGCACAGCGGCATGTCTGCGG
>NW_013673246.1:8845-14955 GCF_000517525.1 Limulus polyphemus
ACAAACAAACATATATAAATGAGTAATCAGTAATGAATGAGTCACTTCAGTGCCAATCAGTTAATACGCTTGATCATTGAATCAATTACTACTGATTAACTGAGCCAGTGTAAGTACTTGTTAATACTATTAGTAAGGGTTATCGCGTCTATTCTGCTGTTCGGTTACTCGATGAATTACGTGTTTGGTTTTCGACCTAAGCTAAGTTAGGCCTACATTAGTTTCGGAGTTTCCGTCCAAATGTTTTATTTTAAATTAGGCCTAAAATGGAATGCGGCCGTAGAAAACGTTTATTAAAGAAACAAGTTAATTCGTTATCGTTACGTGGACTGGACTTCGCATTATATTTACCAAAGAATCCAAAAGAACTCGCCCAATGATAGAATACGTTACAGCACTATTATATTTATAGATGCTGCGTTTAAAGCGGATTCAGTTTAAGCCTAATGTTATACTATTGTTACATCTTTAAAGTTCAAAAGATAACCTGGCGTGAGACATTTGTAATTTCATTTGAGACCAACTGATAAATATGATTTTTTTAAACTCATAACAACATAGATATTTCTGTGTTTAACTTTAAGGCTTACCTGTGCTTGCTCCCTTCTGTGCAGCTGAATTTCTATGATGTATTCTTTTCTCAGGCCCCCGGTACTTTACTTTGAAAGTTCCTGTTAGGAAATATAATAATAAAAAAACTTTTTATGGTCTACTTTAATAAAAGTAAAATTATTCAGTAAGATTTATTTCAGTGACTTGAAATAAATTATGCCAATATGTTAAAAATAATTAACTTACTTTTTGTTTTGTTTCAGAAAACATAATGTCTTCAACGTCTGCGCAAGACCTACTTTTAACGCCATCTATAGTTAGTGTTAGTGACAGTGAAGAGTCAGAAAGATCTCGCCACCGTCGAACCCTGCTTGTAACTGTTGCAAAAAATGACGAAAACGAGAAACAGCCGAAGAATAACTTTCCTCACTCTTTTGAGTCGGTATAAACTCTGAACATTTTATTTGTATAAAGCTACATATTGCGCGCCATCATTTCTCATTGTACAGGTTGGGTGTGTAGTGTCATCTATTGTATACTTTGAAACAGAACTCGTGAAATATGACGTAATAAGCTTGTTGAATAGGGTGGTCCAAAATTACCTTTTTATTTTAAAATTCAATAATTAGATAACTAAGGAAATACAACAATGCAGTTTTCAACATCTTGTAGCTCAACTCAAATAATTTTTATTGTCATGTTTTGTTCACTCTAGTGAGTAGTGTTATCCTGTAAAATGGCAATCGTGCAAGAAAAGGCTCAATGTATCGTTTGGCTAGGAAATACCAAGTCAGGGACTGTGGTGCAGCGTAATTAGAGACGTCAGTACAGGAAAGAAGTATGGGGGTATGTTAAGGATATTGTGTATCGCACACCAATAGCAAACATCACGGAACTAAAGACCAGGATAACGGACGCCATCGCCACGGTAACTGTGGACATGTTGCAGCGAACGTGGACTGAAATCAAATATCGGTAAGACGTGCTGAGAGCCACTAATGGTGAACACGTAGAAGTCTACTGACATGTCAATAAATACTGTTGGAGTTGGGCTACAAGATGTTGAAAACTGCATGATTGTATTTCCTTAGTTAATTATTAAATTGTAAAATAGAAATGATAATTTTAGACAACCCTCTATTACCAATAACAAGTAATCGACTCAAACTTGAGCAGGTAGTGTATAATAACTGATTAAACTTGAGTGGTTAGTGTATAATAAGTGATTAAACTTGAGTGGTTAGTGTATAATAACTGATTTTGTTGTATCATAGTCCTTTGACTTCTATAGTAGGGTGTTTAATAACATAATGAGCTTCCATTATCGCCAGTTTCACGTGAAATACTTTCAAATCATTTCAGAATATGATAGTGTGTCTCATAAGCACTTAACACATAGAGTACAAGTGGCACATACCCCACCCCCTCTTTCCAGTTATTGTACATACACTTATTAACAACTGTGTTAGATTGACTTAGCTTTTTTTAGCCTCCTCTGCTTTCCAACAAAGTTAAGCCCTGGTGGTGTGTTTAATAATTTTTTATCCCGAGATACAATTAGCATTTTTGTTTGCAAAACTCGACATTTTATGTTTTATTCTTTTGCATAATTTTAGATACACCATGAGGGACTATTTATTTCCAACATCACTATTTTTAGAGTCTATTAAATTCATCCCAACATATAATGTAAGTTTTATTTTATGTGATAATTGAAGAGTAAATTCTGAAGTAGACTAGCAGAAGCGGAATTTCTAAACTTTTTGCTCAAATCTAACCAGGTGTGATCAACGACCTTTCGCTGCCATCTTGATTATGTTGATTTGAACTGAAGATGCATTACATAATATAAAGTCTAATAAACGTACGCTATGAATTTTCATTTCAACGACAATAGCAGCATCAAATAAGGTGTTCTGTGTCAAATTCTATGTAACAGTTTTGGACGCGAGACTCTTACATCGTAAGGATCGGGCGCGGCCTTTGGTAAGCGCGCTGGACTGTGAATCCGAAGTTCAATGGTTCGTTTCGCCTTGACGCAAAATCGCGCTCTGCACTTTAGAGCCTTGGGTGCATTATAAGAGTGACAGTTAAATCCCACTGTTTGATTACAGTAGCCTATGATTTAGCGATGAGTGCTAGTGACTAGCTCCCTTTAGATTCTCAGATCAAAATTAAGGATGGCTATTAAATTTGCGCGAACATTGAAAACAAACAGCCTTAAATAAGGTCCACTCATAAAGTTGACAAAGTTTGTTTTTTTTGTACAAATATAGAAATGTTTGCTGGTGATTTCACCAATTGGAACGCATCAGTCGTAACTGTTTATGTTACTTTATGTTTTTAACGAGTAGGTGCAACTATCGTTTGATTTTCTGTTTGTATAAAAGATGTTTTGATAATTACTATACATACGCTCCCTAGTGACACAGCGGCATGTCTGCGGCTAGAAACCGGGTTTTGAAACCCGTTGTGGGCAGAGCACAGATAGCCCTTTATGTAGCTTTGTGCTTAATTTCAAACAAACAATACTATACGTACTTACTTGCCACCATGGTTTAAACTAAAATCAACAGGATATATTCTCCTACACGAGACAAAGATAATGAGGCTAATTATGTGTTACTATACAAAGATAATGAGGCTAATTATGTGTTACTATACAAAGATAATGAGGCTAATTATGTGTTATTATATAAAGATAATGAGGCTAATTATGTGTTACTATACAAAGATAATGAGGCTAATTATGTGTTACTATACAAAGATAATGAGGCTAATTATGTGTTATTATATAAAGATAATGAGGCTAATTATGTGTTATTATACAAATATAATGAGGCTAATTATGTGCTATCATACAAATATAATGGAGCTAATTATGTGTTACTATACAAATATAATGGAGCTAATTATGTGTTATCATACAAAGATAATGAGGCTAATTATGTGTTACTATACAAAGATAATGAGGCTAATTATGTGTTATTATATAAAGATAATGAGGCTAATTATGTGTTATTATACAAAGATAATGAGGCTAATTATGTGTTATTATATAAATATAATGAGGCTAATTATGTGTTATTATTGTTGTTTATCATGCAGGTAAACTGAATTTTTTTAGCATTGTGTTTAGTTAAAGCATAAAAATATTGCGGAAAAAGGTTTCACGTGCTCACTGTTTCATAAATAAATACGTTTGTCTAAATGATTTTATTATTGGTTTCAGATTTCTGAACCATAAAACTCGGGTACTTTGAAACTATCTAATCGTTAAGGCATCATACTTTTTTGCAACACATAAATGCATAGTATCTAAATTTTATCAAGTAGAAAGGCAACAGCAAGGCACAAGTTACAGATCAAGTTTAGGTAACCTTTCTATTTCCACTGTCGAGATATCAAGCTTCCAAATAATTTATCTCCTGGAATACTGTATTTTTATTACATTTGTTTATAAACTATGTTACATAAATGTACATATTTCACAAATTGAAATCATTTGAAAGGAAATATTGGTTATTAAACAAAAGAACTTTCTAATTTTGAGATAATAATCATAAATCTTAAAAGTGTAAAAACAACAGTAAAATCATATATATTCACTTATATATATGGGACTTTTTATTTTTAACTCTTAAAATACAGCTGCTACTCACTATTTCAATCAGTGTATAAAGTAATGAAAGTAATGCTGTGATTAAAAACAAATTTCTTTACTTGGACCTATTGTGATAAACCAGTTTGAAATTAAAAAACATAGTTTTTTTTTCTAAATCACATCGTATGAAGATGACGCTACAACAGCTAAATTCAGTGTCGGGAAGCGATCGTTGTTAGATTTTACTCAGCAAAGTGGTTGTAAATGTAAATTTGTAAATACTTATTTATAATTATATAAACAAGGTATTTTGCACTATTAGTTTGTTAGGGGTTGTGCAATTTTGAAAAAAAATATGTCTGAAACGAAGAAGGTCAGGGTGAAACAGGAAGTTAAGCCTATTTCTACTACCATTTCCAACAAATTATCGCTTTACAAGTTACTCGCTTTGATAATAAAGTAAGAAAAAAAACGACCTTTATACTCCAGATAAGTATAAGAGGACTTTTAATTTAACGGACGTTTCGCCTTTGCGGCTTCTTCGGGACTAGTCCATCAAACTATTTGATTTTAGAATATTTGTTAAATTATAAAACTGCCTTTGATGTTCTATTTCTCGAGTCTGCCGTAACGTGCGTCTAAAATTTTATAGAAAATGATTGTTGTCTCACAATTTTTCTAATATTATAATATAGTTATAATACTAACTATGTAGCTATACTAACATATGATATATACATTATTTACATAAAATATAAAAATTAAGATAATCACAAAATGTTTGATGATTAGTTACAAAAACAAATTACTCGTATTGTCACAGAGTCAGTACACAAGTAAACTTTTGGTCACATGATTATGTGATAGAATACCATTGGTATGATGTCATATTGTTTGTTATTAACTTCTATCAGTTTTTACTGTTGGCTATGTATTACGACATGCACCTTTTAAAAATACCATTCAGCTTTCCTGTAAATTTAGTCTGCAGTAATAGTACTGATCAACTATGTATATATTAGGGGCTAACTTCTTTAAATTATAGTTACTTTCATTAATATAATTTGTTATATAGTTTAAGATAATTTTAAATCAGTTGTAAAATTAAATATTATCGAAAAAAATGTTATTTTCCCTTGTTAGTGCACGACAACAATAGCTAACCATCGCGAGATATTACTACGATTACGACTGTATATATTATTAACCTTAGAATTCCCTGTGGGTCTTTATAAACTTATAACACATATTTATTTAAACTATTTATGTACAAATTTATTGTAAATCCATTATCTTGTCCGTTTTAGGTTACTGATAACAATAGTCACACAATAGAAATCTAATATTTCAGTTAACCCACTAGTCGCTGCTGAGGTTCGTGTATTTTATACAGAAAATTTATTTTTGTCAATTCTTTACAATGAGTGTTGTAACATTCAAAGATAAAAATTAGGCAATATGGTACAGTATGTGGACTCTACCGGTAGTGAACGGTATTAAAACAAGTCGGTAATGTGAGGGTGAAGTTGGTTTATTATGTTCTAATCTGTATTATTTTTCCGTTTATTTATGTTATTAAATACTTTTGAGTAGCTTGTTATATAAGTCTAGTTTGATTACTTTTTAAGTTACACGCGTCTGACAAAAAATGACAATCAAAGGTTTACTACTCTGCGTAAGAGTATAAATACGATAGTTAGGTATAATAAATAAGACTTTTAGGCCTGAGTCTAAGTATTGAAATTCGTTCTACATACAAGAGAGAAGGGAATTAAAATAGATATGAATGATCACCTTTGTATTTGTTAAGGATAGGGTTATGTTTCTTTTTTATTCATAAGCTTCATATATTTTTCGTATATTAATTTTGTCTTCTCTGCTGAAGATTTTTTGTTCCTAGACATGTGTTCAAAAACATGAGCTGGAAATTTTAAATGTTTACATAAACAAGTAT
>NW_013673246.1:15955-23932 GCF_000517525.1 Limulus polyphemus
ATTTTTCGTTATATTAATGTTTGTCTTCTCTGCTAAAGATTTTTTGTTCCTAGACATGTGTTCAAAAACATGAGCTGGAAATTTTAAATGTTTACATAAACAAGTATTCCAGTATATCTCGATTTCTGTGCACTACACCAACCCTTCCGTTGCCATAACAACATTTACCTCTGAAAATTAAATCAATATATATATACGTATTATCGCAACAAAACTTGTATTTTATGTAATTAAGATAAAAGAGCAACGGTCTCTTAACCCTTTCACAAAAATACACAAATAAAACATAATACTGTTTTCCTATGTTTTCTTATCAAGTTTTTGCATAAAATTAACAGTCTAACTTGGTAATCACGACCAAACTTTAAATATTTGTCTTACTGTAAATTGTGGCACCCGTTTCACGACACAGTATGTTAATAACAACTATAAGTCAGTGCAGTAAGCAGGTTAATATTTTTTCCTGTTATCGCAGTGCCTGTATTCCAAGGCTATGGTATTCAAGTACAACACACGTGGTACCATTGACAAAACGTCTAAACCTAACGTACATATCTATGTCTAACTGCACATGTGTAGCGATATAATGCCCCTCGGGGGTAAGAGTGAGAGCTTATAACGCTAAAATTCGGGATTCTATCCCCGAGGAAGCAACAAAATAGAAGGAGAGAGCGTATTTAATTTTACCAACCTTACGAGGAAACAAAATTATTTGTTGTACTGAAATAAGAAAAGTTTCTGGTAATTTGATATTCTACGCCACTTTCTCGATTTTGTTTTGTTAAATAACAAATAATCACTGGACCGAACGTGGCCTTGTGGTTAGTTGTAGTTTATAAACTGAAACAAAGAACCACACTACCAGAGTTTATTGTAGTTTATAAACTGAAACAAAGAACCACACTACCAGAGTTTATTGTAGTTTATAAACTGAAACAAAGAACCACACCATCAGTTTATTCTTTGTTTCAGTTTATAAACTACAACAAACTCTGGTGGTGTGGTTGTTTGTTTCAGTTTATAAACTACAACAAACTCTGGTAGTGTGGTTGTTTGTTTCAGTTTATAAACTACAACCACACCATCAGAGTTTGTTGTAGTTTATAAACTGAAACAACCACACTACCAGAGTTTGTTGTAGTTTATAAACTGAAACAAACAACCACACTACCAGAGTTTGATGTAGTTCATAAAAAAAATTAAGATTTGTTTCTTCTCGCGCGAAAACATTTATTATCACTCTAGAATATATATATTTAAAAAACAAGTTTTTTTCAGTCAGAAACTAGGGAGCGTAGCTTAATGGTTATAAATCCAACACTTCAGGTTCTCACTATGCGGCTGTGGACGAAACAAGAGTTACGGTCAAATCTCACTATTCGATCAGAGTTTATGGTAGGTACTGTTGACTATCTTTAGTCTATAATTTCAAAATTAGGGACTGCTAACGTAAATAGTCTTGAGGTAGATGTGCACGAAATATCCAAGACAAACAAACAATCCACCAACTATTAACCCACTTCGTACTGGCTTTTACCTGCACGCGCACTTACCACCTTAGAGACTACGTATTTATTCTGTTCTGCCGTTTCTAGGTCAAACATGCTGTAAGCAAATATCTAATATTGCCAGCTGTTTTAGGGTCGATTACGAACTCGTACGACGAGACTGTGTTTGTTTTTATCGCTCGTGGAACTCAGACATCACTTTGTTTCTACGTACATAATTTAATATATGAATAAAATACAACGTGATTTTTGTGAACGTTTGATTTTTTTGTTTTTTTTTGGCTTTCTAAATTGAAACCAATCAGTACAAAGAGGTTAATATCAAGGTAGGTCACGTGACCTGATCGCCTGAAATTATGAACCAGTGATACGTATCTATACTGTGAACTCGCCCATCACAGATTCGTGATTTAGACTAGTTAGAAATCACTTGATTTTATTAAAGTAGTCTGTGTTATAATCTTAGTTCCCCCGGCGGCTTTGCGGTAAGTCTGAAGGGGTTGATAACACAAAAAACCGGATTTTAATACATGCGGTGGGCTCAGCACAGACAGCCCCTTATCTAGCTTTGCGCTTAACAACAATAACAAAATTTTATTATATTAAGCAGTACAGTTAGTGGTTTATAGTGATAAATTATTTATTTTCGACGATCACTAAGACAGTGACGCAACCAATCAAAAGACTCCAACTTAAAAAAAAAAAAGAATGTGACGAAATGACGTCATGATTTCCGACACGACCAATCTAAAGCTTCGATTTAAAAAGATAGCGAAAACCGTAAACTACCACGAAAAACGTGATCTGGATATAAAACATTTTACAGGAGCCGATGTAAAAATACGTGCTAATTTTACTGCAATTTTTTCTCTACCAGTTTCAATCCTTTTAATTGTTCGTCACTCCTGCAGATTTCCGTCGTTCGCAATGCACGACTTACATAAACTATTTAGACAATAAAAAGTTTTACATCCACGTTATAGTGTCATCGATACCAAGGCCATCAGAAACATCACTTAACGTATTGCTAGTTCGATGATGGTAGTTAATTACTCACTCTTTCCAACCTTACTTTGACAGGAGTGCCAGGAGTAATTTTGGTGATTGGTATAAATAATATAAAAATTGGGATTTTTCAGAAATGTTGAAAGTCAAAAATTGAGTTGGTATTATTTTATAAAAAATCAATCGAATGTTCGCACGTGTTCTTGGCATTTTAAAGTTTTGTAACGTGTCATTTTTTTTCTCTGAAACTGTTTTAAAATGTTTTAATTTAATTTCGATTGTTTTTCTCTAATACGGGGACATCTTTTAACGAAATATAGACATTTATCACAAAACGAGCAGAAAATATATCACCTCTCAATTAAACTGTGGTGCCATCTGTTATCTCATTTAAAACTCAAGTGATATTTAGAATTGTAAATTAACATTACATAGTGGTAATTAACCAAATATTTACTTGCTTCAGCTGATCATTTTTTTTCATTTTGGTTTTGTTTTTTCGAAACTACTTATTTCAAAATTTACGAAATAAATCTCGAATAATACCACTAAAAAGATTATTAATTGGTTTTGTTTGTTGTTAAATGCATAGATACGCAACGAGCTATCTGATATCTGGCCATCATGGGTATTGAAACCCGATTTTTGTTTCATAAGCTCCAAGACGTACTGCTGAACCACCGGATTGGGGAGGAGGCTATTAATTTGTACAAATGGCTAAGCTTTTATTTTTTGCTTTTTTTTCTAGATTTAATGTTAAAATTTAACATCTATTACGACATATCCAAGTTTCTGCATAGATGAAATACCTATCACATTGTGATTTATATTTACCTGGAGCATGAGATAGTCAAATAACTCATAAATGAAATACCTATCGCATTGTGATTTATATTTACCTGGAGCATGAGATAGTCAAATAACTCATAGATGAAATACCTATCGCATTGTGATTTATATTTACCTGGAGCATGAGATAGTCAAATAACTCATAAATGAAATACCTATCGCATTGTGATTTATATTTACATGGAGCATGAGATAGTCAAATAACTCATAGATGAAATACCTATCGCATTGTGATTTATATTTACCTGGAGCATGAGATAGTCAAATAACTCATAGCTGAAATACCTGTCACATTGTGATTTATATTTACCTGGAGCATGAGATAGTCAAATAACTCAAAGTTCTTGCGGGTCGAGCGTGGCCCAGTGATTATCGTGCAGGATTATGATTCCAATGTACTCGTCCTACTACCACCGGTAATGAAATAGAATATAGAATGATAGAATAGAGGGAAGGCAACTAGTCAGCAACACCCACCGCCAACTCTTGAGTTACTCTTTACCAATAAGTAGTGGGAATTATCACCATATTATAACAACACCTCCATGGTTGAAAGGGCGAGCATTTTCGATGACGGGATTCGAACTCGCTACCGTAGATTGCCAGTCGAGTGCCATAACCATAAGGATATACCAGACCCCTGATTTTAGAGGGTGGTTTCAATTTTTTCTTTTGTCTACTATACATGACTGATTATAATGTACAAAAAAAAAGGAAAAAGCTGTATCATACAAACTTATCACTTGTCACTATCTTGAACAAGATATATTGGAGAATTCATTTCAGCGAGAAATCTTTATTAGTGCCCACTTTGACGCTTTGTTCTATTTTCAAAGCCAGACAACCTGACTATATTATTTAAAGTTGACTCGGGAGTTTCACCAAATACTAAGACTGTAATTAAATAAATGATAATAAAACATTCTTCGGTGAGAAACCTGGTTAAGTTCGCGTATTTCAATGAAAATTACCATCACAGAACTCTGACCTTGAATTAACAAGTATTATTGCCTTTTTCTAATATTTTGAAAACAGTTGGGAAATAAAGTTACAAAAAAAAGAAGACATTTATTCCCTGATTAATAATTTAAAGAAAAAAACATTTTTATTTCAGCCAACATTTCGACATTGTGGCTTTATCAAGGCGAGTACTACAAGAACTACATTTGTACTACTAGTTCTGATGAAGCCGCAACGGCGAAAAGTTGGCTGAAATAAAACACGTTTTTTCATTGTTATCTCAAGAGTAAAGTTCTTTTTTTCTAACTTTATTGCTAAAAATTTTAAAACATATTTTATTTGAAAATAAACTTCACCACTAATAGTATCAATTATTGTACTTTTTAGGTAAAATCAAATACGAATCTTGCGCGATAATGTTAAAGCTCTCTTTGTTTTTGTTTTCCTGTAAAAAAAAAATCAATGAAAAAAATATGAAAATGAAATTTAAAATAACGTATTAAAAAGTGACCTCTGACGACAAATATATTAAAGAAAAAACCTGTGGATGAGTCATTCTCCGTGGGTGAGTTTATAAATCTGGAATGGTGTAGAAAGAAGTTTCCAACGTGTACAACAAACCAACAGGATTTGGAAAAGTACATTATAAACACCAATGGAAGCGTACGATGTTATAGTTAACCAGCCCGTTGTCATTGATAACGTAAGTAATTTGAAAAATATAAGTTAGATAAATTTTCAAATACGAAGTTGCTAAGCTGAAATTACAACATTAGTACTATTACTAGTAATACTACTACTACTAGTAAGTAATACTAACTGCAGTGTAACAAATTAATGTTAATAAGTTAATTATAATATATATATTGGTCGTAACGTAATGTTATATTTTAGTAATTTCTACTGTAATTCATTTTTAAAATTGTAAGCTAGTTGAACTTATTTACGTTTCATCTTTATCTTATTGTAGTGTCTTCTATATTGGATTTTCGGGCATAAAATCACAATTTTACCTTTATTTTTGGTGTTTTACAAAAATTCAACACTCAAAGTGGATTCTTACTGTATTTTATTTAAATTTTCATTAACATTAGTGAAAAATATTCATATTGATATGTTTTGAAATCTTGACCAAAGCTAAACTCATAATTTAAGCCTAACTAGTACTAGTGTGGCTGTGGAGAAACTGTTGAAATTAAGCTTCTAACACTAGTTGCTAGAATACTTAATTATCTACTGTGTGTTATAATTAAGTGTTATTTTGTGATATTCACATACACAACGTCATTAAGTTTTAAGCATATATAATTCTGCTGAAACCAGATCTGGCTACATACAGATTTTGGTACAGCAAATTTTGGCCAATCAACTCTTTCTATGTTATAAAATTAGATTTACGTTACTTTTTAACCCACCACAAGAAGCAAGTATGGAATATAGGTGGCTACACAGCAATTTTACCGATATAATTATAACAAAGACACTATGAAAGAAAAACAAAAAAAAGGTTACATTAGTTGTTACTATCCAACTTGATTTCCAAACATTCTGACTTAGTGTTTTGTTAGAACAGTAAACCTTTTCATGTATCGCAGTCCAGTAAATTGTGGATTTAGTGGTTTGATGAATTTTTGTCAAATTATTTTTTTAACAATTACCTTTTTTTGATGTACGTATATTTTTGGTATATGTTTAATGGAAACATGTTTGTTAAAATTTCATTAGATTATGCATTACAACTACTAGTTCTTCGGGAAGAATGTTTTTAAACACTTTTTAAATTATCAAACTACATGATGTGTATAAAATATAAATTATTTCGTCATTACTAAAAATCATTACATTTTAGTTAAAATATGTGATTTGTGTGTATCTGTTTCAAAAAAGTAAATAATATAGTAACTAAGCAAAAACCCCCCTCAAAAAAATTGTTTTCATAAACATGAATAAATAGTGAAATTAAAACACGCTTTGGACAAATTTTCCATCATCTGTACAAGTTTGAAATGGTCCATTTTTTAAATAATTTAAGTCATAAACATTTATCTCAAAGGCATGTCCACAGATGGGTCTGGGTCTGCCACAACTCACCCAGAGTCTGCATGATGTTTCTTACATCCTAGTACATCATAAATAAACCTTTTTTTTGGGGAGGAGGGGGGCTTCATTTAACTTGCCCATCCATTTTAACTCTTGGGCACACTCAAAACTTCATACCTAGCTATACAACTAAGCTATGTAGCAGCAGATATACTAAATAATTCCAAGTTTTTTTAACTTTAGTTAAATGTATACCTCACGTTAACATCGTAACAGCATTAAAACATTTTCTTGTTCATAAATATTTTACATCTATATTTCATTTTGAGGAAAGGCAAAGTTTTTAATATACGTATTGTCTAGTTTCCACTGTTCTATACTGTTTGTTCATACTGTAAACAGGTTTTGTAATGTAAATCTGGTATATTTTAGAATCAATATTTTATTGTTGCTTTAGGGTTCTGGAGTAATCAAAGCAGGGTTTGCCGGAGATCAGGTCCCAAAATGTCACTTTCCAAATTAGTAAGTTGAATCACAGCGTTTATAAATAATTAAAAGTGGAGATTTTATTGTGTTGTGAACACGTGACACAAAGATATAGCTATTCCTGCATTTAACCAAAAGTATTTTGATTTGCTAAGTTTCAATCCTATCGGCCAGTGTCTGTTGATAATAAAAAAAAATAAAGGTAATAAAATAAAAAAAGACCAATTTAATTTTAAAAAAATTATAAACTTTAAACAAATTAAATAATAATGAATTTGTCATGAGAGGCATTACAGGACTTACAGTAGTGAAATACATGGTGCATTAAGAAATTAATTTACAAATCTAATATCATGAAGTATGGTAGTACTTAGTAGTATTTATAACTGTAATATTACATCAAACATGGTTATAACCTTTTTTATAATTAAAGTCATAAATGTGATCCTGTTTAAGTAGTTTGAAAATTGTCACATTATGTTATAAAGTAAATTTAGTTTTAAAGTTTATACTTAAATTGGTTCACAGTATTGGAAGGCCCAAACATGTACGAGTGATGGCAGGAGCACTAGAAGGGGATATTTTTGTTGGACCCAAAGCAGAGGTCAGTATGTACGTATGTGTGAAGAATGAAAAAATTATAATAACAAGCATAACCATTTAATTTTGTCATTTATATATATAATTTTATTACTGACAAATTATTTGAAGGGAGACTGGCTTTAAGCTATAGAGATTTGTCCGAAAGGAATTTCTCTGAATTAATACTAGTTTGAAAATAAATGTATTGTTTTCTTTACTATTTTATGATAGGCAGTATACTTCTACAGCAATAGGTATTGTAACAGTAGGGTGTTTTTATCTTTACATAATACAACCAAATTATGTAAAAATGAAAGAGTCGTACTGCTCCAAATATATATTTGATATGTGAATTTCTGAAAGTAGACTAGAATCAGTTAAAATAGTGGCTGTTAGCCAGAAGGTCAAAGTTAAACATGTGTGATAGGGTTGAGCAACTTTGTAAGTCTGTCTGTTTTATTAAAGATCAGTCTTTCCATTCTCACTCTCAACTCGCAATCTGAGTGTTGTGAGTTCGAATCCCTGTTGCTGAATATGTTTGTCCTAT
>NW_013673246.1:24731-38087 GCF_000517525.1 Limulus polyphemus
AAGAACACATCACATTGAATTAAATATGTAAACAAATGTGATACATTGTTTCGTCTAACATAAAGTAACAAGAACACATCACATTGAATTAAATATGTAAACAAATGTGATACATTGTTTCGTCTAACATAAAGTAACAAGAACACATCACATTGAATTAAATATGTAAACAAATGTGATACATTGTTTCGTTTAACATAAAGTAACAAGAACACACATCACATTGAATTAATTGTAGTCCGGTGAAACAACCGGTACAACTACTTTGTAGTTCGATGAAACAACCGGTACGGCTACTTTGTAGTCCGACGAAACAACCGGTACGGCTACTTTGTAGTCCGGTGAAACAACCGGTACGGCTACCTTTGTAGTCCGACGAAACAACCGGTACAACTAGTGCCATTGAATTGATGCACCAGGATGTTTCAGAGTAAATGCCAGTCATCTTTGTTGTATCTTTATTTTTTTGTAGATTTTATCTTTGTCATAATGTAAACTAATTGTTTTACTAACTTCTCTGACTTTTATTCATATTTGTTTTTACATACTGTTCTAGGAGCACAGAGGGCTTCTAAGCATTCGATATCCCATGGAACATGGAATTGTAACTGATTGGAATGACATGGAGAGGATATGGCAGTATATTTATTCTAAAGAACAACTTCAGACATATCCGGAAGAGGTACACTTCTTTTATGATGACGTCATAATAGGTGCCTTAAGTAAATAACATATAAAAAGGGTAATCGTAAGTTTAGGGCTACTTGTTGCGATTAAAGTTTCGAAATGACCAAATACGAGGTAAGCAACTGTATTTGAACACCCGACATTGTGTTATCTGCCGGTAACTTCTTGTCAGAATTACTGTAACTCTGTTATCAGTTGTAAAGAATTAATGAAAATGTAAACAGTAATGTTATTCTTTAACCTCAGCAAACCCGTTTCTTTTTTTTTTCGTGAGGGCTTTGCTGCGTTCCTGACTGGTAGTCACTGAAATCTTGTGCTCAAATATATTGACCTAGTCAGTGTTTTGTTTGAAACGTTTCTTAAAATATATTTTACTATTCATTAGATGAATGAATACTTCGTACAAAATGTTAGTTCTTTACTTTATAGGGCTCAAATCCTAAGTTATCAATCTTTCTTTTACTTCACGACCCAAGATCCTTGAATTTTCAAAATCTTTAAACCTTTTTGAACAATTATTTCGAATAAATATTTATCGCTATGGATTTAATTTGTCCAGAACTAATGTCAGGTTAAAAATTTCTAATCTTGCTCGGGTGGTAGAAGCATCTGTAAAGTATTTTTTGTGTAGGATTTATCAACTTAATTTTGAAAGCTGCTGACAGAAACACATCTTCGTAGAGTTCTTCAAAACAAACAAATACATAAGTTGCATATTTACAAAAGAACTGTTAAAAGTATCCTCACTTCCAGTACACGTAAATCTAGAAATTTCTTTGATATTATGCTCTATAAGTGAATATTTGGGTAAGAAAATGTTTCTTTTAATGTATGGTTTTTTAATTCGTAATTTCTTTTTTTTAGGATTTATAAATATATTTTTTTTACAGCATCCAGTACTTCTCACAGAAGCGCCTCTCAACCCCCAAAGGAATAGGGAAAAATCAGCGGAAATATTTTTTGAAACCTTCAATGTACCCGCGTTGTTTATCTCTATGCAGGCAGTCTTAAGTTTGTATGTGTTGTTTTACTTCATCTGCTATTATTTAGAGATAAATTTCAATTTTTTTTAATAAGTAGGCTTCTGTTAAGAAGCAGTGTTAGTCTTATCAGACTAAGTACAGTAGTAACTGTTAGTAGTTATATGTATTTATAAGCTCCAATCCACTGGCTCTGTTTGTTACTATTAGTTTTAATTCTGTGATCATTTGCTTAGTAATAGTTTTGTTTCTTGCCACCAGGTACGCTACTGGTCGCACAACTGGTGTAGTATTAGATGCTGGAGATGGTGTTACACATGCTGTTCCGATTTACGAAGGCTTTGCTATGCCTAATAGCATCCAACGTGTAGACATCGCGGGTCGAGATGTTACTCGATACTTGCGTCTTTTGTTGAGAAAGGAAGGCTTTGATTTTCACACCACAGCAGAGTTTGAAATTGTGAAATCTGTGAAAGAGGTACTTTTTATTTTTTTTTGTAACACCTTCTGTTGGAGATTTTGACTCATTCATATCCGTCTGAAACTACTTTTCGTTTATCGTGTATCTAGGGTCAGATATTTAGTCAATTTGGCCAAAAGTATACGAATTAAATTTTGTTTAGATCGGTGTCACCATAAATATTACCAGCAACCTTAAACTTGTTTAACTGGCAGGAGCAACTTTAATTGTCTTCACTCTCTTTGTTTAACTTTCTTTTCTACAATACACAATGCCATTTTCTTCTGTTTTACCACATCGCTATGTATATCTTTACTTTTTTTAGAAAGCTTGCTACCTTGCCAGTAACCCACAGCGAGAAGAAACCATGGAAACTGAGAAAGCACAGTACACTTTACCAGATGGAAGTGTTTTAGAAGTATGTCTGATATTGTTTTTTTTTAACGATTGTAATTGTCTGTGTGTCTACTGATATACATACTTTAATGTATGTATAATGTGACTTGGAATGGCAAGAATATTAAAAATATATAACTTGTATGGTTTTTGAAAAGCGTAAGATATGTTTTTTGCAACTGCTTATTTTAACCTTTTTTGTTCTGGTACTGAAGGATTAGCAAGCAGTTTGTGTCATTCTCAACTCTGTTATCCATTTAACTGCAGACTGTGAATGATGGTATTTTCTAATCAAAACATTTTTATTAACCCAAGTTAAACTCTAAGGAAATAAATAACTGTAGCTCAAGTTATGGTTTTAGATTCTAAATTATTTTTTCCCCCTTTTGTCTTCTAATTGTTTAGTCAATAACTTACATTTCAGTCCCTCAGATATTTATTTCTTCTGTTAGAGAAGTCCTAATACTACTGTCAATTTTTACTAAATTCCTGTCGAAATAGTCATGCGAATCTCAAAAACCATTAGAAAAAAAGAGTAATATTAAAAACTGGAAAGTGTTCATTAAATTTAAAAAGCGATAAACTTCTATGTCGTATATCGGTACTTAGTTTTTGCTTTTCTGTCGGATAACTTAATCCATTGGAATCCTTTCTACTTCTTAAAAAAGAACTTTGAAGGAAATTAAGTTATTTGATAACGTATTTAAGTGAAAAGTTTTGGAAATTAGAATAAAATATTGTTTGTAACTATCCGTATTGGGGCTTGTGATTCTGAGGATTCATGGTCTTCAACCCACCGTTATAAAAACATCCTCACTTTGGGCCCATAAGTACACTAAGAATGACTGATAGATCCTAGTATTTGACCAGGTGGCATTCCTCTAACGTATTAGTTCGAGGTTAGGGACAGCTATGTAAAGATAACTCTCTTGTATCTTTGTACAAAATTCTGAAACAATCTGTATTACCTCGTCTGATTAACAGTGATTTGTATTAAAGTATCTGGTTTACACCCCTGCTTGTTGGTGGCTTTCCCTAAAACTCTTCTTAAATTCTGTTAATTATTTTTATTTACACTTCTTAGATAGGGCCAGCTAGATTTAGAGCACCAGAAATACTTTTTCGACCAGATATCATTGGAGAGGAATTCGAAGGTCTGCACGAAGTTTTGGGAAATTCTATACACAAGTCGGACATGGATCTGCGTAAAGTCTTGTATCAGAATATTGTTCTCTCGGGAGGTTCTACCTTGTTCAGAGGTAAATCTTTAAAAAATTGTTTATCTGTTGTGTTTTCCATAATTTAGATTTGTGTGCTTAGTAAGTGTATATTATTCACACCTCCCTTTCAGTTACTCAATAGCGGTACCATTGTTGAAATTCAAAAATATTTAACTAAAAGCAGTATACTAAATTCTTTTGGTTTCCATTAATTTTGTTGGAAAGTTAAATAAATATTTTTCCCATTTCTTCCTCTTTATATTTACTATAAAGTGGCTTCTATTTGTAACAAGACGGTTCTTGGGTACGGTCCAGAGGGATTCTAAATCTCCTCTTCATTTCCACATTTTACGAGTTGAACAGCCATTTCAGCTCTTCCGTTTCCCATACTTTTATTGTGATAGGATCAAAGTTCGTGATTGGTTAGTCTACCTTACTTCTCATTTTTATGAGCTTACTGGCTATCTCCATTTTCCCTTAGTGCCAATTTTTGAACATTGTTAATTTTTTTTTATGTAATTAAAATCATTTCAGAATAAAAGAAAATATTTAAAAAATGTAAAAATAATATTTCCTAGGAAATTCTATACTAAATGTGAAACCAATTTTCTTACATTAGTATTAAAATTTGCATAAATGGCTGTTCTGTGTATACTAAAAAAAAAAATGACCAAACACTTACTAGCCAGTGCAAAAGAAAAAGGTAGAATATAACTTGAATGTACGAGGTCAACACACACATTACGTGCCCAAGTAATTTGTAACTGTGCTTCACTGTTACCGATGTATGATTAGCATGCTCAACTCAATTTATGGGACTGAAACTGTGTGCCAAATGTACAACGGAATTCTAATGTGACAGTCGTTCTCATATTTGTTAGTAAAAAAAAAGTATCCCAAAATTTAATTATCAGCTTTTTAAATTACAGTAATGTATGTTAGAAAGTTTTCATTGATTTGTGTTATGAATTCAATATAGTAATAATAAATATATATGCGAGTCTAGTTAAACCCCTGTGATTTGGTAGTAAATCAGCGCATTAATTCCTTGACCACAGCAACACAAAGTAGTGTGAAGTTTCATATTCATAGTTAAAATGTCTTGCGAGTGATGAGGAGGCAGGGACAGCTTGTACTCTTGGATAGAGCCAAAGATCCTGGATTCGAGCCCCAGTCCTAGAGTTTCTTTTCACCTCTCGGCTTTCTCAGTTGCGATGTTTGTTAGATTGTAAGCCCATTGTTAATGGTGGTCGCTGCCTTGCCTCTAGTCGAGAATATGGATGGTGGCAGATAACAGTAGAAGTTTGATTGAAAACAAACATTCTGTGTTTAGTTTTCAAGCTTTTGTTGAGAAAAGAAAGACTGGTGCTGTATAGTTAAAAAAAAAAATACTTAATTTGATTTTAATGGTGTTAGAAACTTTAACCTTTTGTACAGGCTGTGCATCTAAATATTTTACAGGGTTTGGTGATAGACTATTGAGTGAAGTGAAGAAAATAGCTCCAAAGGATATTAAAATACGGGTAAGTTCAACTTAGATTACAGCCTCATTACATCACATGGTAACACCGAAACCATGAATATCCTTAACCTGGTATTGTTTAAAGTAAATTATTACTGAGTTAACATCAAGTTGTTAGTACACTTGTTATACTGAAACAGAGAAACTTTTATTGTATTGTATTTGACAAAAAATTCAAGGTGTTAAGTTCACAAGAACTGTAACTTGTAGGTATAATGATGCCATGGAAAAATTAAAAATAATTCTAGTAAGGTCGTTTTCTCCATATTCCCTTCACTAATAAATTTGTTGGTGACATGTGTTTATTTCTTTATCAGATATCTGCACCACAAGAACGTTTGTATTCTACATGGATAGGGTAAGTGTTCTTTTTTTTTAACTTCTCTGTTGTTTATAAATAATTGATCGAGGTTATTTTGTTCGATGTGTGTGTGTAAACAGAAAGTAAGGGAGATTTATTTTACTCTAGTGGTTCTATTCTGGCATCTTTGGACACATTCAAGAAGATGTGGGTGTCTAAACGAGAGTACGACGAAGAGGGAAATAGAGCAATTCATCGTAAAACTTTTTGACGGAACAAAAACGACTGAAGAGAACGCTGTTTTGTTTTTGTTCAAAGAAACTTCTCAGATCTTGAATGTGAAAGCCTACTGTTTTGGTTTTTATTGGTGGCATACTTTTAAGCTTCAGGTGACTGATAATATCTCTCAGTTTTCCTAGACTACTTTATTTGTACCTATATCTTTAAAGTTACAAACACAGAGACAAGTGTGTATAATTGAGCTATTGTAATTCACCGTATATGGTAACAAAACCAAAGGGGTTGTAGAACAAATATTTTCACTTTCAAAATCAGCCTTCTTTGTCAGTGCTTTTAAATAAAATTTAATTCTTACAATACACTTTTAATTATTAATATCTTCGCAGTTTTTCACATAATTATCTTAATTTTTAAAAATGCGTTTATGTCATAAAATTCTCGGCACAGTTGCATGGAAATTTGATTTTGTAGATCTCAAAAACTTTGTATTAAAGTTCTGTTTACAGAACAAAAATGCTTGTTTAACCTTTTCACGAATATGACTAATTTATACTGAAACTTGTGTTTTCTATTATATAATTAGGTCTGTGTTGTTTTCCTTAAAGACCAAAAATTCTTTAATTTTAACTAGTCATTCCATTCAAGACATTGGTCAAATTTAATATAACCTCAATACTGGTACTCCCATTTTCTTCGTAATATTGTTTTACAGTACAATATTTTTATCGGTTTTACAGACAAAAAATCACAGCTGTCTCGTTTCTTTTAAAGTTTTCAACAAGACACAATCAGGTAATTTTTCTTTCTTACACAATACGAACTTACACTGTGATTCTTAGAAATAAGGATTGTCTTTACTATCTACTAGAAAATTACTGTATCAATAAACTAATAGATATGGGTAACAACTAAGATGTTCGACTTGTGTATTTTCTTTGTATGTATAGTAATTACTAGGAAAAGGTTAAAAGAGAAACACACGTTTTATGGATAATAGCTTCTTTAACCTTCAAGTTACAGACCTTTAGATGAAACCAGATGTTTTCTGTGTCACACATAGGGGTAAGTATTTTATGCTTTGTTGGTGGACTCTAGCTGTTTAGTAAAATGTTTTAAAATTACATTGGGTCCTCACCAACAGCTTTAAGTTTTGTTCTCTTCCCAGATGTTTAGCCAAATATTTAAATTGTATTAGTTGAGGTTCAAAAACGTGGAGAATGACAATAATAAAGATACATGGTCAGATGGGAGCAGGTGTGGCTGTAATCTCCGGGGCACCTCAAGAATAGTTCATTGATAGCCTGTACTATAAAGATTGTCAAAAGTAGAGGGTCCTATTACAGTATAGAACCAGATTTGACCAGAGTACTTGTAAGACAAAATAATAACTGGTGTGATATAGGTCTTTGATGTCACTGATTTTTCTGGAAAGAAATATTCAACGTAAGTCTTAAACTATCAACCTTTCTCTACAAGATAAGACTTCAATGTCTGTTCTCCAGTTGATTAACTTCTGAATGAAAGTAAGCATTGTTGAGACTGGATATTAAGTCCTTGAGTTAACTAGTTTTATAACCACCCGTTGTTAGGATATTCTAAAAACAAACATCAGATTTATACATGAATGTAAATACTCTTATAAGCAAGAGAACCAACCACATGTTTTCACAGTATTACCTCCTAACACAGGTCAATGAATATTGGTTAAATACTTTAATTAACAGATATTTAATATCAAGATATAACCTGTCACAATTTATACAAAATCTGACCATCTTTTATAAATGGGTTTTTCCAAAGTATCTAAATGTTTATAGAAAGTGTTTTAAAATAACACTTTATTAAAACGGAGGAACGTCTACTGTAAAAGTTATAGTCAGTCACTATAATATCCACAGCAGAAACCAGTTTAATACAATGAATAAAAACTAAAAATTCATTATTACAAATATACACATTGCACTTAAAACAAAGTTACAATATTTTTATATTTTCGACAAAGATCCAAGTTTTAGTTTTCAACAGAAAATTAATACTGTTCTTAATTTTGAATTTGTAAAGACCAAAATATTTTTTTCTTCTTACAGCTAACACGTTAACAGTTTAATTAATTTACACAAGTTTTGAAAAGTGTAAAGACTACTTAATGTCGGTAACATAATTCCGATGGGTTGAAGCAGAAGAAGTGTGTTGATGTTCAAACTTTAAGATACTAAGTTTCAAAATGTTTTTACTTTTCCCCATCATATATTTTGTTAATTTTCCGTGTAACGAAGAATACAATTAGTAGGTTCTGATTCTTCAAATGGTTAGCTCAAGATAAAATCATACATTTCTAGCTGATGCTAGAGTTCGTTTAATAATAATCTAAAGAGAAACTCCCAATTATCAGAATCACCTTCAACCAAAACCTATCGGTTGTTGAAAGGTTCTACGTTGTTTTAATGGGAAAAGAAAACATTAGTAAGTAGGCTATTACTGGATCGAATGGGTTGACTTGTTCTTCTATGTAATAGGTAGAACATGAAGACAAGCAATCTTTTAAAAATGGAATTTTAAAAACATATTCTTTACAAACACACACACATATATATATAAAAAAAAAGATTTGGAAAATACATTTAAAAATACATGTAAGTTTACTCAAAACTTAGTGTTTGATATATATATATATTTTTCATTTTTGTGGTTGATATACTAGTGAAATATGATATCTACAAATAACCAGCATGGAAAGAATTACGTATGTACAAAAAATTAAAACGAAAGTGAAAAGTAATGACAATGAAGTTTGATACATTTAAAAATTAATTCACCCTAAAAACTAGAATATCTTGGATTAACTATACAAAACTAATTTCTCATCACCCTTGCATGATGGAGAAGTCGGAAAGGTCCTCCTTTCCCGAGATCTTCAGAGTCTGAATGGGGAAAAAAATTACATTAGTAATTTAGTAACAAATAACGACAAGTTTAATTTTCAAACACGTAATTTCCCCAACCACTGGTTGATTTCCTGGCATCAGCCAAGCTGCAGTAAGACTTTATTACAACGTTTAACAACTACCTTATAAAAAAACACTGTTCTACGTCTCGAGTTGCTCTTGGGACAGTCCAGTGGCCACGATTATTCACTAAATCCCAATATAACAGGTTTATAGCAAGATCCATCTTAAGGTAACATATACCCTTTATATAGTGGTAGCTAGGTTTTTGGTCTTTTTTATAAAAATATATTAAATATGTACAAAGACACATTCTGTATAACATTACCACTGTGGCTAATTTGCATATTATAAAAATAAAGAAATGTCTTATGCTACCGATAACTGGTCCAGACTTTTTTTTTTATACTAAAATACCTTGACAATACTTTCTATGTACCTTTACTATATGTGGGTATTAGTTACTTAAAAGTCCATTAAATGGTGTTGGGACAAAAACTGGAAACATCGTAATGTTTAGAACAGCAGTAATATCCCCAAACCACTTCAACCTATGCTGGAATAAAGTTTTCATCTATAAAATTATAACTCTGGATATGATCAAGAATTCCCTGATTCAAAAAAAAACTAATGTGATGAAGCTGGAAATATTTCTTGGTACTTATAATAAGATAATAAACCAGGATTTGATACTATAGTTCACAAGCTTCCAGAAAAATCTTTAAATATAACGGCTTTTCAACCATAAAGACGGTTGTCGAGGCCAGGATTACAATAATCCCTTCTGATCGGATATCTCTGAAATCCCCCAGTGCAGTGTTTGGTACTTAGTGTTGTTAACTATAGTATACTGATGCTTGTGTTGTAACATTTGTTAACATACAGAAACAGGTGGTACTTAATGTTGTTAACTATAGTATACTGATGCTTGTGTTGTAACATTTGTTAACATACAGAAACAGATGGTACTCGAGCGAGTTTTTCTCTAAGTTTTATATCAAATATGGATACTTTACAAGTATGTCCTGCTAAATACGTACGTTTTTGTTAGCAGGTTCTGAAATTTAGATATTAATGTATAATAACTCACGTTATTGGTAATAAGTAGTAGTAAGAAATTAATTTTAGTAAAGAAATTTATATGCTTTTAACAGAACTTTGTTAAATGTTTAACCCAGTGTATTTTAGCCTCCTATTTGTCTCACAAATGAGTGAAAATCTGTTCAATCCTTTGTTATATCAAATCAATAATGAATGATGTTGGTATAAACTTAGATTATTGTTACCCCCAACCACTCGATGGTTTGATGGGAAATAACTGTACAGTTAGATTTTTTAACATTTGTTAACATACAGAAACAGCATGTATTAATAAGTACTGTTGGAACACGTAGATCTGACCTTTTCATTGACCATGTGTAGCAGGCATACGAATGCAATAGGAACACTCAGGTTCTTTGTCATTAGTGACGACAACTGGTGAGGTAACGTCTTATAGATGTGAGAAAATGACATCTCTCCATCCATTCTATCCGGCGTTGATACGTCTTCCTGGTTTTCTATATTCTCCTATAGAAAGTTTTAAAAATACCAGCAAATAAAAAACAACGACAACCAATCATTGACAATTTGTAACATAGCTATCTAAAGAAACAACAGGAGGAAAAAAAAAGGTACGAATATTTCCATAACTTTTTAATTAATGACGAAATGTTTGTGCAGAATGACAGTTACTACATACGAAACTTTCTTAAAACACGTTAACTTGTTTTCTTTGAGTTTGTAGGAAATTAACGTATACTTCAGTATCAAACAGTTTGTACGTATTAACTCTGAAGAAGCCGTAAAACGAAACGTTGGTAGTAATAACAAAATATATATACAATCTGGAGTGTGTAGGTCGTTCGTCTAAACTTTTATCACACAGTTAGCTTGCTACCTGATAAAACCACATTTGATTTCTGAAACTTGAATCAAGAGATGTTACCTTATTATGTGAATCTGACACGGAATCTTTCGTCAAAATATGCCACATTACTCGTTTCAGGCGTTTAATATCTAAGTGCTTGGCCGTCCTTGCATACTGGATATCAATTTTGGCAATCTGAAAATAGATGCTGAAGTAAGATCCTGTTCTTATGTCATGATTAGTTTTGGCTGATCTTAAAAATTACATTTATATCAATACAAGAATATCATAATACGAATGAACCCATCCTTGACCCGATAAAAATATGAATTATAATCACGTGAACTCAAGTTATTAGGTTGTCATAACATACTTTTATGTCCTATATAATATTCGAGTTAAAAACGTTTATAGAAACCAAATCTTAAAACATTTACAGGTGGACAGAGTGTAGCAACTGATTCTTACTGATAACAGTTCAATCACTGTTACTCGGCAACAACGTGTTGTTAATGTCCAAAAATTGATTTATTTTGTTTAACCCACGAAATGAATTTCAAAGAATACAAGTTTTTCCAGGTTGTAATAGGACAGGGATACCAATTTGTAATAAATTAATCTACACTGATAATTGTAACACGAACGCAAATACAGCACACAGAGAACCTAGTTCAAACCAAAAACTTTATCTCATCAAAGTACTGTACAAAATAATTAAGTAAGAAGATGCCTTAACAAAGATATTTTAAAAGGTGTACGAAAAACAACAATTTCAGTTCAATATGCTACCTTGTACGGCTGCTGGAGAAGGTTATCTCCTGCAAAAACCCCTTGAGACGGAGGAGTGGTCCCCATGCTTTCATTCTGAGGGAAGATGCTACGACTGTTGTTAAAATCGGACGAGGCGAACTCCCCCTCGCTATGAAAGCCAACGTTCTCCACATCTCCATCGCTGTCTTCACCCTTCAAAGTAAAGAGAAACTGTGAAATTGAGAAGCTGGCGATGTCTCCAGTTAAACTGATTTGACTTGGTGGGAAACTTAAGTATATTAAGGAATAAGGTTAAAAATATCAATGATATGCCATCAGAAGTAACAATTATTATCTGTATAATTAATACTTAGTGATGAACACAAAGATAATTGTACGTTTCACAAGTATTTCAACCATGGCTCACCCAGTAAAACCATCAGCCGTTTATATACACACACCTCTATTAATATGGTTGAGAGCTCTCTGTCTTAACTAAAAAAAACTAGAAATACATTAATGTCTTTAATGAAGATAGAGACATGCTTTAGTAACGTGATTGTTGTTTGAATGTCGTTTCTACATTTGATATCTGATTCTGTAATTCCTACCATACAATATTCTGTATTAAACTTCGGTGTCTATTCTGGAGTCCAGTCGTAACTGGTTCATTATTTACGTACATTGTTGTGCTAAAAACCTTACAAGATATCCAGTCTGGATAAACTATATCAGGAATAGCCAGTTGAAATATGTACATGTAACTACTGTCTGTTCTAATACAACTGAAATAGCTGGTTGAAACACATGTAACTACTGACTGTTCTAATACAACTGAAATAGCTGGTTGAAACACATGTAACTACTGACTGTTCTAATACAACTGAAATAGCTTACATGTGTTTCAACTGGCTATTTCAGTTGTATTAGAACAGTCAGTAGTTACATGTGTTTCTAATACAACTGAAATAGCTGGTTGAAATACATGTAACTACTGACTGTCCTAATACAATTGAAATAGCTGGTTGAAACACATGTAACTATTGACTGTCCTAATACAATTGAAATAGCTGGTTGAAACACATGTAACTACTGACTGTCCTAATACAACTGAAATAGCTGGTGATATAATAGCAACTATTATATCACTGATATGAAATTGAAGATATTTTAGTACTGACCAACTATTATATCACTGATATGAAAATGAAGATATTTTGGTACTGACCAACTATTATATCACTGATAATGAAATGAAGATATTTTAGTACTGACCAACTATTATATCACTGATAATGAAATGAAGATATTTTAGTACTGACCAACTATTATATCACTGATAATGAAATGAAGATATTTTAGTACTGACCAACTTATATCACTGATAATGATGATATTTTAGTACTGACCAACTATTATATCACTGATAAGGAAATGAAGATATTTTGGTACTGACCAACTGTTATATCATTGATAATGAAATGAAGATATTTTGGTACTGACCAACTGTTATATCATTGATAATGAAATGAAGATATTTTGGTACTGACCAACTATTATATCACTGATAAGGAAATGAAGATATTTTAGTACTGACCAACTATTATATCACTGATAATGAAATGAAGATATTTTAGTACTGACCAACTATTATATCACTGATAAGGAAATGAAGATATTTTGGTACTGACCAACTGTTATATCATTGATAATGAAATGAAGATATTTTGGTACTGACCAACTATTATATCACTGATAAGGAAATGAAGATATTTTAGTACTGACCAACTATTATATCACTGATAATGAAATGAAGATATTTTAGTACTGACCAACTTATATCACTGATAATGAAGATATTTTGGTACTGACCAACTATTATATCACTGATAATGAAATGAAGATATTTTAGTACTGACCAACTATTATATCACTGATAATGAAAT
>NW_013673247.1:0-10910 GCF_000517525.1 Limulus polyphemus
TTTTAAACGTTTTTTTTTTTTGAACCTGCATTTTAAACGTGTATGTTATTTTTATAAGTTGTTGTTTGTTTATGTTGAGTTATCTGTATATTGATTGTTAATCACCAAAAATGTGATAATTAGGTAGTAGAATAACAACATGTTAAACTTAGGTTTGTCATTTCTTTTTTATTGTACTCATTTTCCATAACGTGTCACGCTGGGTTCGGCCTAGCATTTAACATACCAGAATGTAAATCTAAGGATCCATGATTTGCATATCATTGCTGCAAAAATCTGTCTCTGAAATTTGGGATGTGAATGCATTCTAAGAATGATGGCAAATCACACTATTTGGTTAGAGTATCCCAAAAGTTGGTGGAGGGGGTGGTATTCACTAGATGTCTTCCCTCTAGCCTAGGGCATCTAGAACAGATATAGCCCTTGTAACTTGGCACGAATATCCAAACAAGTAATTGTTTCATGTTGTTATTTAGTAAGCACAGAAAAAAAAGAACTCTTCCCAACTAGTTTATCACAAATATGAGATAATAAATAAAATTCACTTGATTTTAGTAGAGGACAAAACAGTAAATGTGTGATTTAGAACTGTGTCCCATTTTTGACTGCATAACATTTACTTATTGTATCTTTTCAGGACTTGATAAAATTGAGCAACTGCAAAATCATGAAAATGAAGAAATTTATAAGTTGGCTTATGAAATTATTGACCAATACTTTTCTGATGATGTAAGTTGCTGTGTTTTTATTCTGTTTAAAACAAAGTATCATAATTTTTAAAGTTTCAGTGGTTGTGAACATAGCTTGGAATGATGTAGGTACTATAATAATATCAGATGAAATTCTTCTTGTTATATTCCTCATCTTTAGTTAATTCTCAGTCAGAAACTACTGTGTTCAGAAATATGAATTACATTTGTCTATACCTCACTTTCTCTAAACAAAACTCTGCCTTGGGGTGGTGGTGAAAAGAAAATTTAATTTGTTGACTTATGTCAAGGTGAATAATAGGTGGTAAAGGACAAGAAAGGAAAATAAAATGTTAAAAATTAATTATATGTAAAAAGGAAAAGAGCTGAAATTATAATTTAACAAAAGAAAATCTTTAAAGATATTCTACAAGAAATTAAAATGTATGCAATTTTTTTCTGTTTCTAATTTTAATTATTTTATTGCATTGTACATCGATGATAATAACGAGAGTTGGCGATATGGTAAAGAAAATGAACATTTTACCTTAAAAAAACTTCATATTCCTTTAGGAGGTTCTAGAGATTATGCAAATGAAATATGAAAATTACAAGACAAAGAAAAGAATTTCTATACTTAAAATAAAAATCATCTTGCACTCGATTTGTTAATAGTTTGAATGCAAGTAACTACAATAGAAAAATACCATATTTTTAGTAAAAACAGTGATAGAACCGTCACTGTTTGTGCACAAGATACTTGTGATCTTTAACAAAATCTTACTATTTTTGAGAAGATGCGTTATGAAATCTGACTGACAGCATTGTATTGTTGCACAAGTGAAATTCGTGACTCGATTTCTGCAAATTGCACGAGCCCACCGCAAAAGGGTTAATCTGTGATAATCTTTATTTTATAGAAAACTATTTTATATCAAAAACTATTAGAAAAAAATAAAAATAAACAAAAACAAATGCACTCACTCAAAGATTCTTTACATCTGGTGCCCTCAAGGCATATTACACTTTCTTTGGGAGACATGCGCAACCCTTCAGCAAAATTTTCGTTCAGCACGTAGTATCCTAAGCCTCGAGAACGGAGGCAAAATATGATGAACATTTAAAAAATGTTTAAACCTTTTAATTATGCATTTTAAACCATAACTAATACATAATTAACTGAAATGTAATATATTTAGATAAGAAACAACCGTAAGTGTTATAGTCAATCAAGCAGCCAACCATGCTATAATCAATCAAGCAGCCAACCATGCTATAGTCAATTTTGTATAATCTGTGATGACAACTGTGTGCCAATTTCAAAATAACTTGTTAGTTTATCGTGTAAAATGACCTTTTTCTAACGACTATATTATATACGTATCTACATGTAGGCTATAAAATGCAAACAAATCTGTTGAAGGTGGGTGTCAGGAGTTAAAAAAAATTATTACTAGTTTTAACTGTATTAATTCAGAGTACTTTGAAATGAGCAAGTCAAAAGGTTATGTAAACAACGTAATGTCTTGATGTATCTCTACTCAACTACCACTGTATTACTGAAGATACAGAGTGCCAAAATATAGAATTTTCATAGCTCAATGGTCACGTGACAATACATATGAAGGTTAAAGTAGTTTTTTTAAAGGTTTGTTTTGAAATAAAGGACTTGGATAGAATAGAACTTTGAATCATAACAAACATTATAATATTAATTTTATTCACATGTATATTGATATTAAAGGTGTTTGATTAAATTTTTAATGTAACATGGTGACTTGTGCTGAAAAGCATTTATAGGGGCTCGTGTTGAGAAAGGGTTAAAAGAAACTTCGTCATTGAAATTGTCAGCTTAAAAACAAATTCCTTCCTGGATGAGAACAGTAGGTATAGTTTAAGGAACACACCAAGATTTAACTCCATAGCTTAAAACATACACTCATAAGTATGATTTAAATGTCAATGCTGAAGCAAAATATCAGTAGATTTTAATATTGACTCTTGCTTTCCAATACCGTATAAATAGACTGTATACTCATTAAGACAGCTTAGTTTGTAGGGAAAATTGTGGGTTACAACACCATTTTTGATGTGATATGTTGGCAAAATTCTGTTAAACCTGCTCATAGTCTTAGAAATCAATAGTAAAACAGCGTGTTTTTTAATTCTCTATGTAATTTTTCTTACTAGGTTTTTATATTTTTATTTCAAATTTTATATGTTTATTACAAGGATGTAAACCAATTAAACTTCTTGCTTGATTTTTTTTATTTACATTTTAATAATAAAGGTTAAAAGTAATTTATAATTATTGTTTTTGCTTGGTGTAATGTTAAATTTTATTCCAGGCTGATGAAGATTCCACTGTGGCACCAGAGTCATCGGATCAAGGCTATCAGTTTGATCCTATTGCTAGTATCCCCACTGATGGTTTTGAATTTTAGCAGCTACTTAAAGACTTTTTCCATGGCCTAGTAGAGTGAAGTGTGCCAGATCCAGTAACAGTGCTCATTGTGGGCTTGCTTCTGCTGTGACTAAAATATTTCTGAAACTTGAAGATACATTTTGACAACTGTGCATTTTCTTGTCCCACAAAATAGCTGATGTGTTGAGTTTCTTTTACATGGGGAAACATCCAAATTATAACCACACAGTTACGTTTTTTCCAGACACCAAGTAAGTGTTTGAGCAAAGTCAACGAAAATGGGCTTCTCAGATACATACAGAGCATTGAAAAAAAAAATTATATATATTTTTTTTTCATTGGAAATTTGCTTTCTTTATACTCTAAAGGGAACTTTGTGTGACATTTAAATTACCGAAATGTTAGTAACAGCATTCACAAATGTTTGTGCTATACAAAATGAAATTTTTTCCAAGAGCTCGTAAGAATTAGTGGTGTCTCATTTATTCTGTGGAGGATTTTAAGAGGCAATACATTTTCATTGTGACAACATCGTTCAAACATTAAAATTCTACTACTATAGAGCTTCACCTGACACAGAGTATAGAAAATGGGTAAAAAAATGGCACTGGCTACTGATACTACCCAAGTTATTGAATTGAAGATTTTGACCTCCAGCTCCAATCATCACAAAAATAATTGTCCCATTTTGTGATAGAAATGTTGGTGTTTTGATTTATCTGTATCCGTGACAGTTGCTTGTAGTATTTGGTTGTTGTTATTCCGACCACTTTAACACCCGAGTGGTTTATACACTTTCGAAGGACAACAGTTGCCTACGACTAAAAAGCTGAATTATAGAAAAAAGGGAAATTGTTTCTTGTAACCACAAAATATTAAAGAAGAACAATATGTACCTCTGTAACGGGGGTGATTTCCTCGTTCAGGAGGAGATCTTGTGAATGTTATTTGATCTCTCTAGTGATATGTATCAATGGATTGAGAGCTCCCAATCTTACAAGTATATTTGCTCACTTCTTGAAGATTTTAGAAATTTCTTTTTATAAATACCACATAAGGTTTAGAGTTGTTTATTTTCTTTGGTTGATTCAAAGTACTTAAAATTTCACATTAATTTATAGTTTTTAAAGAAATGTTGACGTTTTTCATATGACACTCTTAGCATTTTTTTTTTTTGTTTGTTTGTTTTTCCAAAACCTAAATGATATGCTTGAGGTTTAATATCTGGTATTTTGTTTAATATCTAACTAGGCTGTGACATATTTCATTATAAGTTCAAGAAAACCTACATAACTTTGAAATCCTTTACACTAATTCATTTTGTATATTTTCTTGGGGTTTGAAATATTAATCAAGGTCTGAATCAGAAACACTGCACAGGACACAGCTCTGTGTAGGAGGGTGCGAAAAGAAAGGACATAAATTCCGAGAAAATGCCACTTGTGGACAGAATTTTCAACACCACTTAATACCTTCTTCAGTAGCTTAAGTGACGTATATTGGCTTTAGTGTACGTACGCCCAACAGATATCATGGTGGTAGTTAATGCAGTAATGTCTGACATTCACTTGAAAGTTTAATACTAAAAATACTTGGGTAATCTTACTGATATTTTACCTGTGCCATGGTTTCTCTTGAGTGACTTCTTATCATTGGATTGAGCTGAAAAATAACTTAGACGGTATAATATTATGGTTAGATAAGTATAAGGAATGCTAGTGACCAAATCAAATGATGTTTTTTAGCTCAATTTTTTATCAGTATCTAAATTTTTGAAACATAATAGATAATTACTCCATAGGAAAATGTATACAATATTTCCAATAAAACTTGTAATTTTTTTAATATATTAACACAGTTATTAATTAGACATACAACTTTAAGAAAGAAGTATCTTCCCCCCCCCTCCCCCCCACCTCTCTTTAGAACATCTTTCATCTAATGTACATATGCTTTGTGAATAGGTAAAGTAAGCATATGAGAACTACGTAAAACTAGCATATCAAAATACTTCAGTATACTGGATTGCGAATGTGGTTTCAGTAAATTTATCCAAACAGTGTACCAATTATTTTGTGAATATAAAACGTTCTGAATTACCAATTGCTTAATGGTAGCATTGATGAGATAGGTAGGATCCTGGAAAGTGTTTCTGAAATGATTTTTGTTGTCATGTATACTGTGTAGAGATATATAAATATATCTAAAAAAGAAAGAAATGGATTAATTACTCTTATCTATATATATATATAATACTGTCTAGGTCATTGTAGGTGGCAGTGCATGCAACTTTTATGTTTATCACTGGGCTATGACACAAACTAGCTGTAAGTAGAGTTTTTGCCCAGTTTTTTTTTTTTTTTTCTTATTTTATGTATTGTCATCATTATTTAATTGAGACTTGATTTACTGGAATACAATGTTTTGGAAATTTTCTCCATAACAAGAACCCTTTTACAAAGTTTCATTTCTGTATTTGAGATTTTTTTCAACACAGTTTTGTCACTGGCTTTGTTGTAGCAAAGCCCAAAAAAAAAGGGAGTATGTGATCTTTAACTTTTGCCTTTAAACATTAATTGATTAATTTTGCACGTGTTTTTCAGAACAACTGGTTTTTCATGTTGGATACTGATTATATTAGAATGAGATATCCAGTTTTTCTGCTGTTCCAATAAGCCAGTACGTGCTATAAGAACGAGTCGCGAGCTTCACAGATCAGTGGGCCTGTAGGTTTTAATTTTCCTGCACAATATGCACTTTCACACTGAAAGTTTGAGCCACGAGATCTGAATCCATATTAATTGTCCTGTAATGCAAAGTTGTCGTTTTGCAATGGGAGATTTAGCGCATTAAGTCTACTGTAATGCAAAGTTTCTTGTTTCACAATTTAGATCAAGCCACAAATTCTAATTAAACATTAATTACTTTCATGATGGAGATTTAGCCACAATCAGTCTGTTTGGTATTAAGGCTAGCATAACATATTGTGGGCAACTTTTGGTGGCTGAGATAGATCAACAACTCTTCAAAGTAATGAATTAGGCCTATCATTTGTAATGCCTGAACCTAATACGATTCCCTTGGGATTGAAAGGTTTAAATGTTTTGTTTTTTATATCTATAAAAGGGTAGTTTTTATTGTTTATTGTAGTTTGTAGATCCATCAGAGAAAAACAATCATGATACATTACTTGTATTTCTCTTGTTTTGCTCTTTAAATATTTTCAGAATCTACATTTTGGAAAACAAGAAATCTTAAATGGGGGGGGGGACAAATTTTTTTTTCCTTTATATACTGTTATTTTTTTTGAAGATAGATCTAAAAATTACATATTTTTATAATAGTTTGTCTTTCTTCCTCAGTTATAATTAGAAGCCTGTGAAACTTAACCATTACTCTGGCACTCCTTAAAATTTTAAATGAACGTTATATCTAATGTTACACAGATACTTAGAGACTGCTGTATCTATGGAAACACTGAACAAATATATTGCACATATTGTCACTTATATTTCTACTACTTCATCACAGTTATAAGATATAAGAACATGGTAAGTAGTATGTTGCTATAGCAACAGTTTTTGTCTTTTTTTTTCTTTTTTCAAAATGAATTCATAGTCAGCCATTCATCACAAATTTTGGAAGGAGCCTTTTTCAAAACCTTTTTTTTTCTCCATGCATTCTGTTGATTAAGTAGTTACCACCCTATGGTTCAGTAGTAAGACTAAAGGCTTATAATGCAAACAGTTTGTGGTTTGATCCCTGCAGTGAGCACAGTGCTAAAAACAGTGTAGTAGCATAAGAACAATAAAATCTGACACCTACTAATGTACATACCCTACTCTATACCAAAAATTATAGTAAAATTAATGCTTACTAGCTACAATAATAGATGGTAGGAATACATTCACTATTGCTATTAAGGTACTGATCACAGAAGTAATTACAAAAATATAGTAAAATTAATGCTTACTAGCTACAATAATAGATGGTAGGAATACATTCACTATTGCTATTAAGGTACTGATCACAGAAGAGGGATAATATTTAAAAATATATATATATATATAATCAACTTCTCTAGTGTTAAGAAACAGCAAACAAGCTTTCTTGTATAATAAACTTTCTGTTGCACTATGACCCAGTGGTTCTATTCACTTCCTGTTGGGAGACTTAACTGTCTGTGTTTTTACTAAGTAAACAGATTGCAGTAAAAAAAAAGCGTTATATTTTTCAACCTTTGTTCATCAGTAAAGAAAAATAATTTAACTTCATGTTGAAGTTCCAGAGAAATGATAACTGGTGTAGTGTGAAGACTTTTGTAAATTGTGACAATAAGTTTTTTGAAATTCTTTTGATGCACCTTTGAAACATGGTGGAACTGAAATTTGGTCAATTTTAGGCTAAAACTACACTCGAGGTATTTAGTCTGTATGTGTGTAGAATGTTATCTACTTAAAAAGAAGGTACTGGTCTGATTATCAGTATCAGATAGAAATCATTGGTGAATACGTAAATAATTTACATTGCTAAAAAGAAAACTAGGTGTGTTTTGAGACCTGATTTGACCCTGCATCATTGCCGAGTTCGGCATATAAAGTAAATGTAGCTACTTTTAAGATTAGGTCAACTTATTGTTGGTTTTAAAATATTTGCTGTAATAAACTTGTGCTGAAGGTTTGAATTTGGTAATTTTTGTCAGTGGTGTTGAGAAAGTTTCATGGGTGATTGTAAATAATTCAAGTGTTTGAATTTTGTACCAAAAAGGGGCGATGGAAAGAAAGAAAAGAATAAGTATGTAGACTGTTTGAAAAGAAAATTGTAATATGCAATTTGCTACACTATGATTTTGAAGAAAAAAGGTATTCCTGTGTCGCGATGATACAGAAATCTCGTGAAACGCTCGAACTAAGTAGCTTCTTTTGACATTTTGAGTTTGTTTTTTGGGGTATATTTACGTGTAAAATTCTAATATATATATAAACGGTATTTCTCGTAGACTTTTATTTTTCTTTTGCTTCCTTTCCTGGTCTTAGAGACGGAGAAAATCACTGTGAATTGTATTTATTATTTCTTTTGTATATTAATCCTAATAACTGCAATGTCCGACATCATTGTTTCTATTAAGCTATTAAAACTGTCGCTTGTATATTTTATTTTACATTTACATCTCTTAGCTTTGGCTGAGCAGTATCGAAATAGAAAACGTCTTTCTTGTGTAGAAATAACTAAAAAATAATGAATATACCTAGAGGAATCATCAGTGGTTAGTGGGACTGACCGCAATATTGATGGTAATTTTGCTTACATATTGTATACTAGCTGGAGTACTCATCCTTTTGGACGAAAGTTATGTAAATTCATGATTAATGGAAGGGTATCTCGGGACGTGAAAATTTGCTTCCCTTATAAACAATTGTTAAAAAAAAAAAACGCCCATGAAAAATTGCAAAACACAAAATGTGAAACCGCAAATTTGCATGTAGATATCATCCGCATGGACCCAATGAACCTCCCTACCAAATTTGGTGAAAATCTATTTACAGGTTTGGGGGGGGGGGGGCGAAGTAGTGATAAAAATGCAAAACTGAAAATTTGTATGTACCACCGCATAGGTCTAATAAACCTCCAGAAAAAATTTTGGTGAATATCCATCTACACCTTGCAATGTAGTTGCATGGATAGACGGTACTATTATATTTATGACTCGTGTGACATTCGAGAACCTTTTTAAGCAACAAAGTCATGGACCCAGAAATGATTTGATGTGTATATATTTTAGAAAAATGGGTTATAAAAAAAACGATGGGTTCTACTTTGGCACCCTTGGTAAATTTAGGTTTGAATAAATGTACACAGGAAATATTTTATCGACCCACTACTGGTGGTTTAGCTGAAAGTCTGAGGGTTTATATAACGCCGAACACCGGATTGCGATAACCAGCGGTGAGTAGAGCATTGATAGCCCATTGTGTGGCTTTGTGCTTAACAAAAGAAAAAAGTGTCCATCTCTCGCACGTATCTCAGTAAAAGTGTTATTTATTGGATATTAACTAAGAACACCATTAGTCTGATAGTCTTTGAATTCTAAAGGTAGAATTTCTTAAAAGGTTGATGTAGAAAATACTTTACTGTTGTGTTTGATAATGGCATTGTTTATAAAACACTTTACAGTTATATTTCCAAATTAAAAACAACAACATTGATTCGGATAGGCTAAACGTATAAATATATATACACACACGTACAAAGAGAGTAGAGCGAAGATTACTTTAGCATCAAGACTACATAGAAAAACCGTACACGAGGGCTATCTCCTGAACTTGTATGTAATCCTCTCGATTTTCGCGTAATTTCGGATCGTTTATCTGTATGCAGGTGTTCATTGTTACCCTTCTTTTCTATTCGTTTTTCTGCATACCACAATCCATAGTTTTAATGTTGGCACTTGCTCGCAGGATACAGTGGAGCAAGAGTATCCAAATGGATAAATATTTGGTAAAATGATTGTAAAGTACAGGATTTGTTTTTAGTATCGATGCTGCCTGTGGCTGTAGGGAAGTATTCATTCCAACATGGCTACTGTCTTTCTAGTATTGGCACTGCTGCCTGTGGCTGTAGGGAAGTATTCCTTCAAACATGGCTACTGTCTTTCTAGTATTGTCACGGCTGACTACCCATAGGGGAGTATTCCTTCAAACATGGCTACTGTCTTTCTAGTATTGTCACGGCTGACTACCCATAGGGGAGTATTCCTTCAAACGTAGCTACTGTCTTTCTATTATTGTCACGGCTGACTACCCATAGGGGAGTATTCCTTCAAAGGTGGCTACTGTCTTTCTAGTATTGTCACGGCTGACTACCCATAGGGGTGTATTCCTTCGAACGTGGCTACTGTCTTTCCAGTATTGTCACGGCTGACTACCCATAGGGGAGTATACCTTCGAACGTGGCTACTGTCTTTCTAGTATTGTCACTGCTGACTACCCGTAGGGAAGTATTCCTTCAAACATGGCTACTGTCTTTCTAGTATTGTCACGGCTGACTGCCCATAGGGGAGTATTCCTTCACACATGGCTACTGTCTTTCTAGTATTGTCACGGCTCCCTGTGTCCCTGGAGAAGTAATCATTCCCAGTAAAGATTCAGTTCAAACAATACTTTAAGAAAAAAAAGCACGCATATTAGACGTACAAGGAAAAGAAAATCCGCTCAAAACGACTCGTTTCTAATTCTTCTTCTTATTGTTGTTATTCTATTGCCAGCCTACAACAAAAACGATTTGGTATATTGCACCCAAACTTCTACTAAATAAAGTACTGCGAAGGTAATAAGGGTATCGAAAAAGCCGATTTGTTTCTTCTATATTTTACATAAGCTAAAAACATCATTATTATAGTGTAAACGATGTTATCATTACCCCTTCAAGTTAGTTTTCTTATAAATATCTGTTGTTCATCTAAAAAGTTCAAGTACAGGGTCAAACAGAAATTACCAGCCAATAGTAGATGAACTTTAGACGACTGTAGCAGGTAAATATTTCATGCTTTGTACTCTATACAATCGGTGTTTTTAGGGAGCCAACACCTTTATATGTATGAAGGAGTAAAAAAATCAATACATATAATATTAAATTTTATTTGAAACATTCGTATAATAATTACTTTAAAGACACGAAGGTTTATTTAAAGCGATGTTTTAGACGTATATACTTTATTTGAAAATGATGCTTTTCTACTGGTAAAAGTTTATAGGCTCTTAGTGGAGTTGTGTCTTAGTCTAGGCATATATTTGCCC